>NC_084666.1:13010557-13310807 GCF_028389875.1 Rhea pennata | reverse complement strand
TTTCTTACAAGCCTTGTTTCTTAGTTTTATACTAAAGGACAAAAGCTTCTGATAATATGCAGACCAGACTTTCTCACTCCACTCAACAAACACCGCACAAACTACCAAGGGTCAGGGGATGCGAGCCCATGCTTTCAAATCCCGCATCTGTGGTCTGGCAAGAGACCTCCCAGGAATCTCTGGTACTGCCTTCCTCTTTGGCATCGCTAGCTACCTTTCAGTGCAAAGCAATACACAAGTTTCCCAAATACATCATTGTGGCAGATTAGAGAGGGATATCAAGCAGCTAGGAACACAGGAAAATGATATATCAAAGAGCATTGTGCACACTCTGAGAAACAGCAAGTAGGTTGCTTTAGGAATCACTCAACCATCATCGCAAGAATAGGCAAAACGTAAGTTGTGCCTCAAAAAACTGAATAAAAAAGCCATGTTCTCATAAAAGGCTTTTTTTCTCTTTGTTTTGCTGAACCCATTTCCAAGGATGCACTTTTTTGAGGGAGTCATTGGAATCTCTAGACTGCAGTACCACTGAAAATTATTATTTTGGTTGCTGGGCTGGGCTTTAATCATTCAAGAGAGTAAATTCTAGCATATGTGAACTTTAAAAAAATCATGCTAAAAATGGTTCATAGAGTGGGTGCAGTATCACAATCCAATATAGCACAAGTAATCTTGTACTCCTCTCAAAATCATCTCAACAAGGAATATTCATGATATTTTATCATGAATTACATTAAAGGGCCTTGGCTAATGCTATTTTCAACATTTACTCCCATTTTTCTGTTACCTTCATATTTTTGATTAGACGAAATAAAAACACAAGCTCCTCAGAGCACTGTTGCAAAGCAGATGGTTCCAAAATACAAACATGAACAATGTTTATCAAAGCAAAAAGAAGAATGATCTATTTAAAGAGAAAGCAATAACAATATCTCAGATAATATGGGGCAGGTGTTAGAAAAGTTATCTAATATAATGAAAGTTTATCTGAAGCTACTTTTTATTTTCTACAGGAATTTGTAAGTGTATGATGAATTGATGAGATAAAAGAAATGTCAGCTATATTCAGTTATACAAATGTCTCATTGCTTTTCAAAGCAGAAACCTAGAGTATAAGCTCTGACAAAAAAATTTGTTATCATGGCCTGAGCTCTTGATGATAACTGCAAGGTTTTCTATGAAATATCAGTAAACAAAACAAAGAGAGGAAAGGAGACAGCAAGGAAGAAGACCATGATAATACCGCATGCTCCTAAGGCACAAAAATACAAACCTTGGAATTTCTGTTACTGCAGATCAAAAGTAGAACTATAGATAAAAACAACTTTTTGCTGTTACAGAGCCAAACAGATGTTAAAAGAAAACTGAAGATGACTCATGCTTACATTTATTTCAGAACATGTGATTTTCTGAAAAGAAGGAAAAACCAAAAACCTCCAAGATGAAAGAAACTCCACAAAGGTGTAAAGAAGTTTCATCTCTCATAGAATGAGCTTATAAGCTGCCTAAAAAGTCATTCCTGCTAACAGAAAAACAAAGCTTCTTCTGAGGCTACTTCCTTTCTGTTTAGGAAAAAATAAAAAAATTTTAAACATTTTTCTAGGGGATGCTGATAATAGCCAGCATCCTGCCCTGAAAGCATCTGTTTCTACAACATTCAGAAACAGGATGAAAAAGTGAAATTGGGCAACTGGCTCCTCATTGCTTACTCCTTCTGTTGGTAACAAAAGGTATCATAGATATTGAAAAGGTAACAACAACTGTATTTTAAAGACTGCTACTTAGATTGAAGTTCTCAGAAAATGGGCACCATGAATTAACAGCTCGCTTTTCTCCTCCAAGGACAGCTACCGGGTGTAGAAAGATCTCCAGCTCTGGTTGAAGGCTCACAGCTCCAAATGGGCACAAGGAAGAGTGGGATCACTGTAGGCTGCAGAGGCCTCAGCCAGGGGAGGTCATGAGACCATCTCTCCTTTCTATTATCCAAGCATGCATACCGTTTGCAGTAATGCTGAATTAAAGACTTTTTTACATATAACCTCCGGGTTACACCTATATAAACAGAATATACGTATTTCAATCGGACCTAGAAATACTGGTAGTGGATCAGGTAATCTCTCACTAGGCTTTAAGTTTTAAAAGCACAGAAAACAGATGCAGCGCCAGGCCAAACAGTTTATCTTCTAAATTAAGCCTCTCTTTCATTTCAGATCCCAAATGAAAATGACTGCAATATCTGATTAAAATGTACCAAAAAATGGTACTTTGTAATGAATAGAATTTCCCTCATCTTCACAGACTAGCCACAGCAATTTGTAAATTGAAAAAGAATCAATATAATCTCCTTCCAGCTGAAAAATAAAAATTTTAAACATATTTTTTTCCTATACATATGATTATACTAATGAACTCTTTTTCAGAAAATATGATCCTAAGCTAAAAATCTTGCAAATGAATTCACACACCAGTATGGAGCATACTTATGGAGACAGTTGAATTTCTTAAAAATCCCTGAAGATTATTTTCACAGAACTTCTGCAGTTAACATCTGGTTTTTGTGTACATGTTGAAAAAATAGAGATATTAATTATCTAACTCTAAGCTATTGCTAATCTGAATGTTATTTTATTGAATTTAAATTTAATTGTCTAACATTCAGTACAACTATCACTTCTAATTCCATATATTTTTCCAAGACAAATTTTACTGGAAAATTTATGCCAATTCATTGTTACCAAACTGGTAAATCATTTATACAAAACCACAAAGAATTATCTTATTTTTTGAATTCTTAAAAGAGTCAAGAAGTGAATGGGCAACTGAAATCCAACTGATATAGCCTACCTGGGTTTCCACGAGGGATTTAATCAGATCCCTCATAAAGGCTCACAGAATAACCAACTAGTGAGTAACAGGAAAGGTTCTAGGCTGCATAAGTAATTGGATAAAAGATAGAAATGAAGAATCGGAATGATTTGCTTTTACATTGGAGAGGCTGTCAGTGCAGGGTTCTGTGCTAGGGCTCATGCTGATCAAAATAATTAAATTTATGACTTGAAAATGGAAGTAAATAATGTGTTGAAAAAGCTTGCCTGTAATACCAAATTACTCAATACAAAAAAGTCTAAGAAGAACTGCAGAAGTTTTCTGTGGTATTGAATGGCTGAGGAATTTTCAGATAATTACATACAGAGAGAAACACTCAGAAAAAAATCCTAGTTTTACATGTTGACAGATTCTGAATCCATTTTTACCATTTAAGACATCTTGTAGTTATCACAGAGCTACAAAATGCTCAGTAGTGGTCAAAAAGCAAATCTAACGCTTGGAATTAGAAAGAAGTAGGAAGCATTATTTTGGTGCCATTTAGCTTCAAGATGTTCTCACATCTTGAGCTATGTGTAGCTCTAGTCTCCTCTCTAAAATGGCATTTATCTGAAGACGACACAAAAACGAGGAATAAGACCGATGAGAAGTAGGGAGTGACTGACTTGCGGGCCGTGACCACGCGGACTGGGACTCCTCAGCCAGGAAGGGCCACGGGAGAGGGCTGTAATTAGGAGCGGCACGGAGAGTACGAACAGGGAGCGACAGTTCACTTTGTCCACTGTCTCTTCCACTCACCGAGAAGGGTCACCAGATGGAACTAGGAAGGGGAACGTGTAAAGCAGACAGGAGCAAACGGTTCTGCACAGTAATACACCTGCTAAAGCTACAGAAGTCTTTGCCATAAGATATTTGAATGGTAAGATTATACACAGGTTCAAAAGCAACTGTACAAATTCAAGGGAAAATAAACCCCATCCACGTGAGCACTGTCAAATATAAAGCAGCTAGATCTCTCTAAAATCCCTGAATCTCAAGTTTACAAATGCTAACTGCCAAGGCTGAAGATTGTATGTTTGCTCTGTTCTTACATTTTCTGCTGATGCAGCTATTGAGCACTATCAGAGCCATAGCACTGCGATAAAAGGCCCTCTGGTCTGCCCCAGTACAGTTATTCTCACACACTGCTTATAATCTACTTTAAGATTTCATACTAACAGTTTCCATGTTCATTCTAAGCGAATCAAGAGCAATTGCAAAGGTGTCTCTGAAATTCATGGTCTCTTTAAGATGTATTACTTTCATTGTTTACGATAATAGGTCAACTTACTATTATTTACTTTATCCTTCACTATCCCTGAAGGTTTTATCTTATGTTGAGCTAATCCACTCTTACAATCACCTCCCTCAGATATTCTTTCATACCAAGTTTGTTTTGCTAATGTGAAAATCTTACCTTCCTGTTCTACATTAATACAGGTGTTTGCGTATGAAATTTTTTGAATCTACCTTAACGTGCAATTAAAATACAATTATTTGATGACATGAAGTATAAATAACTAATCAAAACTATTAAACAATGTTTTATATTACCGTAGCCCAAGCACTCTGTAGTTGCTCATTCTGTTTTAAATCAAAAAAGTTACCACCTTTTTACATCCATTAATTCTGAGTGCCCCTCTTCACACCTTGCTCATTTACATTCTCCTTCTTTGAGTAAGGGCGAGTTTCTGAAGCTACGCACCTTGAGCCTAATCCCACCAAAGCACTCCCTTATCCAATGACCCATTATTAAAACCAGGCTTCTCAGCAATACCCCTAGAGAGTGAGACTTTTGAAAGTGGAGCTTCAAATCGATATTTAAGAATCTGTTTCACCATCTGCAGTGAGTTGCTGCAGCTTGTAGCAAACCACAAGGGACAGTGCATTAGCGCTGAAAGCAAAGCCAGATCAATAGCTAAAGATCAGTGGGTGGGAGCTTCACTACCGAGTTGCTTATGTTAATGCAACTTTGCCAGCGAGTTTGTTAATAAAGAGAAATGATGCTAAAGACAACGAGAAAGTTAAAATATGTGAGCGTAAACTGGAAGATCAAGCATCATTAAGCCTCAGTCTCACAAAGGCTTATGTGCATGTTTAATGCCTGTATTGTGAGCAATCCCATGGAAGTTAATGGGACATAAAACTATTCCTTGTGTATAGCAAAATACATGCATAAGTCTTTGTGATCTTGATATATAAGGTTAGCAATAGAAGCTTTTTTTTTCCCCCAGTAGAACAGCATCTTGGCAGAATAACGTTGGTTTCAAGAGACAACAGAAAGCAATTTTTGTTGCTATTAAAAAATTAAGTAAACAAGACAGGAATTTTAATAGACTGAATAATTAAAGCAATCTCTCAGCAATTATTTGCTTTATCTGTGTGTGTTTAGGGGTGAGGGGTTAATGAAACACCTCTTCAATCATAAATCATTTACTATTGCTTCAGGCTTTCCTCTTTCCTCTTACTATTTAATAGCTGTAAGTACTTAAACAAGGTTTTTTCTTATTCTGATTTAACAAATTTTATACAATTGGAGGAAATACTATATAAATACAATCCTATTTCTGTAGCAGCATTTCTAATTTTCATTACCCATGTTTTAAATGTCTTTATTATACACTCATCTAAACTGAAAAGAACAGAAGCTTTGGAGCCAATGCTTCAGGCAATCTCATACCGCACTTCAATGGGATTCCTACACAAGGAAGGATCCTTTCCAGGATCTAGTTTAGTATAGGTGAAACGTAGCAACAGATCTTTAGTGACAGTCATAACTACAAAATTATCAGGATACAGACACATTTTCTCTGATGATACAAAACCAGCAACAAATATATGCCTTTGTACTGCCTGCTTAGAAAATAATTCCAGAATTAGGCTAAGGAGAACAAGCCTTTAGTAAAGCATGGGATCAGATCATTACGGAAGCTCAGATAAGTTTCACTCCTGTCACATGAAACCTCACAGACTGTGCCTGAAGTGGACATTACTTTGACAGTGGCCTCTCATGCACAAAGGGAGAACGGCTGGCTGTCTCTCAGATGACAACTTGACGTGAGACCAGATGCAGAAATGAAAAGCATATTTTAAATGTAAAGCTTACATAAAAGAAAATCAAGTTGTCTCTTTTCTAGTTGTACAATAAGCATCATTCATTTGGAAAGGTCAATATTAATTAGCAAGTCCAGCAGGGATGTTCTGTCACAGGTTTTTTGTGCATCTGGTTATTCTCTGTTTCAAATGAAGGATAATCCATACTTAGAGGTCTGAAAGCTGTCTCATCTCTGACTTGCAACTTCCCATAAAAGGTTAGTAAATATAATTCCTCGTAGTTTTAAAATTTAACATGTTCAAGCAGACTTTCTTTGATTTGTGTTTTGGCTACTTCCACGGTCTTGAATTCTTATGTTAAGTCAAACCAAAGATGATCTCAAAAAACAGCAGATAACCAAACTCAGTTAACTGCCAGACTGATAGCATAATGGCATTTAACCTAATGGAAAGGCTGGCATTTCTTTCACGTCTGACTTTCAAACAAAAATGTAGAAAAGAGCTCACAAGGAAAAAAAATGATACCACCAAATCTTTGGGTCACAAATCAAACCCAAAATTCACTCTGCTTTGCTCTGAAGTCCAGTTTATACCTTTAAGGTGTTCTTATTCATCTTACAGCATCGGGGCTCTATGATGGAATGACTGGCTGGGTAGATGAGGGGAGAGCAGTGGTTGTTGTGTACCTTGACTTCAGCAAGGCTTTTGACAATGTAGCACATAATAGTAGCAACACAAGATCAAACCAAATTAGCAACTATCAGTTAATTGAACACTTGTGTTTATAGTGCTGTAAGTATTTTCTTAGTCAGAATGATCCTACTGCAAGAATATCTTTTTTTTTTTTTTTTTTTTTTTGTCTTCATTGTCTGCATCTCTTTTATGAGAATTTTAAATAGTTTTGGAATTGGGATGGGGGCAGGGAGTTTTTTTATTTCTTGGATTTTGCCAGCTAACTGCTCTAATAATGGCACCTTTTCAGCTGTTACTACCATTGTTTCACTGCTGCCACAGATTTCCAATATTCTATCTTCTTTCTACATTGCATTGCCATGTATGTTGCCTGAATAACAGCACAAAGATGACCTTTGGGTGTTTTACCATGTAGGGCAAATTTGAAATGCTTTTAAATGAAAGCTTCCATATTATTTAAATTAACTCCCTATTTTTTCCTGCTTGACATTGACACTCAATCTGTTTCAAATCTTTACCCATAACCCTATGGATTGCTGGGAACACATCTTTCTTATTCCCATTCCTCTAATATTCCAAATAAGCAGAGACACGCATATCTTTTTTTTTTTCCTCCTCCTCTCCAGAATATGTTCATGCAATTCTCACTCATTACTTGCAAAGTCTGATAACAACATGGGACAGTATAATGTACATATCTATTCTGCTGCTACAGTTTGGGCTTTCCTGTAAATACATTTGTAATGGCCACACACGTTTCTGCCTGCTTACACAGCATTCAACGATCTATTAAAGAGAAGGTTTTATAAAGAACCAGTTTCCATTGGAAAAACAATGCATTTTATCATACCTTATCAGTATCTCATCATGATTTAAACTCAAATACTGACCTGATACTTATATCTGACGCCATATGGATGGATTTGGCGTCCTAAGCCCATTTTTCTATGGGACAGAGGTCCCTATTACAACTCATCCCACAGTTTGGTAGCTTGCTGACATATCTCAGCATAGGCAGCAAGTTGAACAGATATAGAAGCCTCTTGTCTCTTCCATGTCAGAGCCGTGAAATTTTAATATGGGAAACCTTTAGTTTTGCTCTCACTAATCCTGAAGAGAGATTTTGCCACTGAGTTTAGCAAACCAGAAATCTTCAAGAACAGTAACTTATTAACATTCTGTGCCAGTGAATTCCACTATGAATATTAAGTAATTTATTTATACAGTATAGCACAGTAATTATTTATGGCACTCTCTAGACTTGTACAAACGGCTAAAAGATGATACTGACTTTCGCCCAACGGTAGGGATTTGGTAATAAAACAGTCTGAAAAAGGAGTAAACTCGAAAGTTCACAACATATGCTCAGCATCCCAGGATTTGCACAAGTTTTTCATTAGACAGTATCCCAGGGTTTGCACAAGTTTTTCATTAGACCTTATTTACCCCTAAAAACATCTAAATCTGGTAGTATCAGAACAGCACCTGAAATATAGATCATAGTGATATTAGACTGAATGAAGAAAGTAGGATTGTGTGGCAGAAAATGAGGTTGCACAATGATCACAGACAAAGTTTTTCTAGCTAAGATGTACAGTCAGTTATGGGGAAGGGTATGGATGCAAGTTGACCTAGGAGACTAGGGTACAGATCACACATGTGCACCACTATAAAGCAAATGCTAAGAGGAATCAGATTCACAGAGAAGGTACTAGAGAGATGATCCTGAAAATATTTGATTTCTCTGATTGTTTGTTTTTTAAAGCATCTCCATTTAGGTTGCTACAGGCTTTACATAATTAGTGTTGCGTACCTCTGAGAGTTATACTCAAATCATTCCAATCAGCAGTATTCCTTGTAACACACTGGAAGCTCTACCATTAACTTACCAATATCATATTGCACACGCTCTACGTACTCTACTTCTCAGTGAGTATGACTTGGATTCAGGGTAGCAATGCTACATTAAATGGCTATTTTCTAAATCATAGACCTGGAAAATAGGGTTTAATCAATGACCATTAGACCTTGTGCTCCCTGCTGGCATAAAATACCTTCTTTTTATCCAGTGTTACTGTACTGTTGTTTTAAGAGGTTATGATCAGCATTTGGCACTGAGTTACAAGGGCAAGGAGGCCTTATTAGCAGGAAGAAATGAAAGTGTTACAGAATAAAACAATGAAAGTGAGACAAGATAACTCACAACAATGACCCAAATCGTGTCATGCTCCCATTTCACTCCATTGTATTCAATTCCCCCTGAAAAGTATAAGAGGATACAGCTAACAAAGGTAAATTGCCCAAAGGTTATTTTCTATAATTGGAAATCACACTGGAAGAGGTTTTGAGTATGCTCATTTCTCCTTGCAGCCAAAAGGTCTAATCAAAGGCTCTTTACTATGTCTACTCCAGTTTTTTTTTTTAAAAAAAAAAAAAAAAAAAAAAAAAGTTTCTGTGCAAAGTATGTGCATGACCTATGTCTCACTTAAGTCTTCCAAGTTGTTGGGTTTTTTTCCCAAGTAATAAGACTCTTGTACCTCAAAAGGTTGAAGTGGCAATTGATTGATATGAAAACCTCTTATGTCCCTCTGCATTAAGAGAATTCCTCCTAATTTCTTTTCTTGAATCATTATTCAGCACAGTCAAGGAAAATGAAGAGCAGATTCTGTGAGATGGGAGCATCTTACAAGCATCTGGCTCAAGCAGAGCCACCATGTTCATTAAGTTCTCAGCTCCTTGTAGGAAAGAGCCAAGGGACGAAACACCTTTGTGTCTCGCGTTTTTCAGTCGCAGACGATCAGGAATAAACAAGTTGTTTGTACAAGGCAAAGAGCCTAGGCATGTCAGAATACTGGTGGAAAGAACCATATTCTGTCTTACCTGGACTATAAAGAGTTGATAGCCAGACAATATGAAATACATTTCCCTGCAGCCTTTACTTTGAGAACAAAGACAATGTCATGTTTTACTTCCTTGCTCGTATGGAGCTTTCAAACACACAAATTGGTGGCCACCTTCTCTAAATAGGTCTCACAGACTGCATGGGATCATATTGGGCAAGACAGCACCTTCTGTAACAGTACAGTACCACTTTTTTGAGTTGCCAAATATTAGTTATTGCACTAATTATTTCCTATATTGAACAAACACATTATCAGAAAAATATGTTGGAGGACTGGATGAAATTTTCAACAGGACTTCAACATTTTTCAATCCAGAAAGCAGATTCAAAATTTTGAAGGCAGTTTGAATGACAAAATTTACTTGCTCCAGTATTCAGAACAGTGGCCGTGTATTCAAAACATTATGATAACGTTCTTATTTCTCCATACTCAAAATATTGCTTGGGATTCATCTGTCTTTTGCTAGATAGATGTAGCTTCTTCAGTGATGCCTGCAGTAAGAATCACAAGAGGGACCAGTCATAGAAGTGACCATTTTCAAGTGTGCAGAAACTATTCGTATGGAGGAGAAAATTTTCCTGCTTTTTTTTTTTCCTGTTTTCTTTTCAACTGTGCCCACAACCCAGAAGCTAACACACTGGGTGGCATGCACACATACACACGCTGCCCATGAAAAACGAACCATTAACGACACTGGGAGCAAGACGTAGGCAGGGACTTACGCTTGGAATGTTTGTCACAGAGGGCTGATGCCCTCATGTCGCAGAGTCGCAATGATCCTTTGCTGCTGCTGTAGACAAAGAGATTGCAGTGATGGGGATGAAACTCCGAGGCTGTAATCACTTCCGTCAGGTCCTCCATATTGGCTGGCTTTATATCTACAATGTCTGAATAGAAGTTTCATTAAGGAAAACGCAATTGTTCGCAGGTAAACTACAACTCTCATCATTTCTTGAAGGAAATATGCTTATCTAAATGTCCATGCATTTCATACTTCTAGATAAAGATGCACTCATTCGTTTGGTAGTAGGGCTTTTTTAAAATTCCATACAGATATGGAATTTCCCATTCCCATCTAAACCAAACTGATTGAGAGTCAATAACAGCTTTAGAGTAGATGTCATTAGTAAGTCAGCTGCCCATGCTGTGCAAAAAGGATGTTAAAGAAATGACATTTCAGGGGCTTTGGGATTCTAGCTTCCATTAAAACCAATAAAGAGCAGGTAGATAAATCTCCTGTATTGCCTTGTTAATTACAATCAGCAATATTTTCCCATAACTGTTATTGAAATTACTGCTTTATTTTAGGTATTACTGATTGATAGAAAACAATAGACAGCTCAGATCTTCCCTCTCTGGTAAGGATGTGCTGCCTTTTCTGATCATACAACTCAGGTTAAATAATACACATACCTAAAGCTAATAGCCTAAAACAACATGTGTTCATTTTTTGCAAAGGCAAATGTAGACAAACACAAAGGTGTGCATGTAGGAAGTTTTATGTGAACATATGCCAATATAATTTCATTTTTTAAAAAAACAGGGTTTCTACTGATACAACATAATATTGTGCATTGGTTTTGCTACTTAGCTCTGAGTACTTCAGAAAGAAGTATTTGAAATGGCCTTCTTTGAGGTTTGGGTGTTTCTTTTTTTTCTTCATATCTACTGCTGTGAAAAGAAAGATGCTTATTCCTGAAATCAGTATGAGCTTCTGTGACTAAGAACTGTACACCTGAATCATTTAACTAGACATATCTGGAACAAAAATATATACATATGCACTCAATATATTACCTGCCTCAGTGAGCATAAAACCCAGGCAAGATCTGACAAAGATATTTGGAGGAGAAGGCCAGCTCGTGCAAGATTGCTCATAAAGGAACGAATGAAAGGAAGAGTCTCACAAGAGAGTTGTAAGAAAGTAGTAATTGTAGAGGCATTAAAGAAGAATGTATATGTAAAGCAGTGCATTTAAATAAGACTGTACATTCTCATACAGCCCTTATCAATCTACTGTAGATAAAACTGTTAACTAACCCTTCAAACAAGAAAAGTGATATTATACTATTTTACTGACGAGGCTCTAAGAAGGGTAATAAATGATTTGCATAAGGTCACATGGGAAATATATGACAGAACCAACCTTGATCACTGAGTTCCAGTGCTGTGCCCTACACAGAAATCATCTCAGTGCCTGGATTCCCCATGAAATTTGAATCAACTGACATTCAAAATTTAAACATCTCCGGGGATAAGATAAATGTGAAAATCTCTTTTACTGATGGCAACTCATGTGTCATGATATTAAGGCTGTTCTTGTTCCCACTGGAGTAAACGGAAAACTTTTAACTGATTTTTGCAGGAACATGGCCCTGATATTTTGATCTCTCCCAGAAATGTAGATTTAGAGGCACAACAGTGAAATTAAAAATAACAATATGAAAGATTTAGAGATAATTATTTCAGTAACTTTGCATAGACCAAAACATCACACCATTTTTTTTTATTTTTACATTGAGTGGTTTTAACAGGGAAATACCAGCAAAACAATGAATATCTTGTGACATTTAATAACAAGAGGGAATTAATTAATGTTGCATTTCAACTGCATTCCCACTTACTTGCAGCATCATATTTACATCCATCTCCACGAATTCCTCATGATTAATATTAGTGCAATGAATGCTAAGACCCAGCAACATTGATTTACCTCCTCTTATAAAACATCACAAAATATTACTGAATAATTATCAAGAAAAAACAAACTATATTCAGTTATTTGTATTGTGAATGTGTCTTGGTAAATATCTTTAAGTAAAAGCAATTGCTTTCAGTGATTGAATTGCTTTCAGGAGTTCAGAGAAATCATAGTAACTCGTTGTGACTATTTCACCTTTCAGTAGAGAGATGAATAATTGCTGAGTGATGAAAAAGATATAAAATATAAATAGTGTGTGTGAAACAGTCACGGTAAGTATCATTTTTCTGGAAACTGAAGACAATATTGATGAATTTCCCTTCACTGTGTAAAATGAATAATCCTATGCTGAATAATGAAATTAAATATTCCCTCCTCCCAGTAGGAAAGCATAAAATACTTGAAACAGACTGCATTCCCAGATGTGATCTAAATCTCCGCTGAGAGAGCAAGAACCCCATTGCCTTTTGAGGCCCACACAGAAAATGCAGCACAGAAAACTCGTTGTTTCATTATATGTAGAAAAATACAATAATCAATATAACACCTATATTAAAGTAAAACAATCAAAGGAATGAAGAGCTGTGGATGCGACTTACCCCCAGACGCATTTGAAATAACGGATGAAAAAACAGCCTTTGCTTTGACAGCTACAGAAACCAATGTATCAAAAGAAGAACATGTCACACAAAAGAACATTTTTCCCCTCTCATGATTTTTGCCATCTATTTGAAAACAATCAAGTACTGCTTGACATGCGATGTGTGGGAACTGTATTTAAGTTAGCATGACATGGTAAGGGCAAGCATCTCCCATGAGACACTTTGCATTTCTATTTTTCCATCTTCCCTTTTGTGTCTTTTTTTTTAGTTTTTAAGCACAACATAGCATGGCAGGAAAACACAAAAACAATCGGACCAGATATTGTGCTTCAGAAACAGGCCCTTTGGTGAACCTGAAGAGTTCAAAGAGTTCAATCATCTTGTAGCAACTGATTAAATGAAAATCCCATTGCTAAAGGGAAAAGTATTCCAATGGCACAAATCTGTAGGGCCAGCCAGGCCCTAGCTATGCTAACTACTACCCTTGCCTCATCTCTCCTGGCAGGATGCCTTTAGTGGCTCACAGTCCTTCTCCCTCAGCTCACATCTGACTCCAATCATACCACACGTAGCATGCAAAAAGAACAAAAATATATCCTAAGACCAAAGGTTTCTAAGAGACAGTAAGGCCAAACAGCAGTTTACCATTGGCAGTGCATTGGGATATAACTCTGCTGTCGTAAAAATGCTGGTGTCCCTGTGCCTGAGCAGGGGGGGATTTTTCCCTGGGAAAATAGAAAAGATCTTCATGCTGCCGTCACTCACACGCACGCTTGCCGAGGACGGGGCAGTCTGATCTGTGCTAGACGCTCTCGCAAAGGGAAGGCTGAATCGGCACACGCTCCTGCTGTTCCCGTTGCCGCTAGCTTTTAGAAGCGAGCATTCCTTTGGCAGACGGGCAACACGGACGCTACTCCAGCCCTTCTCATGGTGGCTCTTTTCTGAGGGGTCTCTGAAGCCTGGGATGCACTGGCAGGCTTTTAATTCATTAACACTGAAACAAGCAACAGGAAAAACCTTTTTGCTCACAAAAAACACAACAGATCTCAGACTCTCTTCACCCAGGCATTTACTGTCTTCTTTGCATGGCTCAGTAAAGTGGAATAAAGCTATGAAGAGGTCAACAGATTTTCCAAATGCTCTCCATAGCAAAACTGAAATGAAAACCTAACACACTTGCAGACCACACTGGTGAGAGAAGACATTGTTACAGCTGCATTGCTAGAGCTAGAAGACCAGGAGTTAATTGTAGTAAATGCATCAATGACACTTTCAGCCAAAATTCAAGGTTACACTGTTATATGAAGTGCTGTGCACGTCTTCAGGAACAAGGTCTGTGATACCGACTTTAATCGCATTATAGATGCAGAACTGCCTAATCTTCTTATGACTCTGCTTTGATTTGTCTTGCAACTACATCACAAATAAGAGCCAGGGGCCGAAAAGAGGGTGCTACAGAACGGCATCCTCCTTGCTATGCAACCCAGATGTTAATGTACAGTATGTTTCCATAGTTAGAAAGCCCAGTGGAAGACAACCCTAAGCCTAGGCCAGCGCAGTTTCCACACCTCTCCTCACAGCCAGCCTGGTCCAGGCAGTCCCAGTTTGCTCCCATCAGAACGGTCTCCACAGCACCCCAAGGTGCCGCGCACCCATTCATTCCCATGTCCTGACCCAAGGGAGCTCCAGCCGAATCCGACACTGCCGCGGAAGTCTGACACATAAGCAGGCAGGACAGGAGCTCATCAAGAGGGCAAGGAGACTTTAAAGAGAGATCTGGAGGAGGAGGGAAGGAGGGAAGCAAAACAGTGCAAGAGGAAGGAGGAACAAGCATACGGAAAGGCATGAGTAGAACCATGCAGTTCACACGTGGTGTGAGGGATGCAATCCGAGTGCAGAATCCTGTTACATGTTACGTTGAGTCCTAATCCAGTATTTTGTGCTGCTGTTATGCAGCTGATATGAAAATGAAGATAGCAAGAGGAGGAAGATTTGTCTCACTGCCTTTGGGCCACTTATCTAACAGAAATATCCTCTTCTGGGAGAAGGCATTCAATAGTTTCTTTCATTTCAGGTTAAAAAGATGACCCTCACCTTGATCCAAAATTTACATTAATCAGACTTCTTCACTTGATCAGCTAGAATATAAATGAGCATGCCTGCTTTGTGCTCATGCCAAAACATGTATAATGAGAATGTGGAAAAAACACAAGCTTCCTGCTGAGCAAAAAAAAGTTCCAGGATGTGTTTCCTTGTGTGATAATGGAAACAGTCATCCATTTTTCCTTATAATAGATTAAATTTCCTTTGAAGTGGAAAGTATGCTTAAAGAAATAGCTGTTGCTTCTTCCAGAAACCATCAGGGAACAAGGAACACAATTTTGTAGAAAAGAAAGTTTTAACTCATAAGCTCACAAACTCATAGCATACAAAAGACTGACTCTTAAATCGTAATTTTGGAATCATTTTAAATATGATTTGTATGTTCACTGTAAGAAGGACAGTATCAATACAGTTGGATTCAGGCTACAGGAAAAAAAATTTAACTGAACCCCAGTTATTCAACTGCTATGTAGAACAAAGGCTGTATTTAGAAATCCAAGAAGAATTCTCCATAGAAGTTTCATAAGGAAATAAAAATTCTCATCTTATTTCAATATATGCTGTTCCAACACTGCATTTTTAGCCCTGTGTGGGATTTGCGTTTCTGCAATTTTTAGGCTCTTTCAAAGAATAAACTTCAGCATAACATTTCTCCCCAAACCTCGCTGTTCCTTGTGTTTTCCACAGAGATTTGTTCCAGCTCCTAATTTTATCTGCACTTTACACTTACATTCTAGTCTAGACCTACGAAGATTCTCTGACTAGTAGTCAAAATCAATAGCAATTCGTAGAAGCTGCCAGGACTTTGGTTTAGGATAATTGATTACTGTGGCCCTGCTAAGGCTCTATACTGTTTTAATGTAAGCATATCCCTGAGCTGTTTCCTCTGTTAGCCATTTAGCGCACACTATTTTCATTGCAAGCAGTGAGCTGTGATGCCTACAAATCAAGCTCTACCAGTTTGACACTTCCTACACAGTGGTTGTGTTATGCCCCAGCTAAGGGAATTCATTTCAGGAGTCCGCAGTTTTCGTGCGGGTTCTGGACATCCAGGGAGCAGGGAACAGAATCAGGCCTCACTACGCTTGGCAACATGATGATTTGACTGGCTGACCTTATCTACAAAAGAAAGAAAGAAGTCCTAATTTTAAATAACTATCTACTTGCACCTTTCTTCTAATTTCTTAAAGATATCAGTAGTTTTCACTGCTGAACAGCAATTTTACAAGAGGCCTGCCATGACAGTAAGGATGCCATTGGACACTGTCCAATTTCTGAATTTCTTTCAGATCTCTTCTCCACAAGCTAAGCTTTCTAGAATGTATTATCAATAGGTTAATGGATTTGGCCTTTTCTTCAAATTCCAGTGTCTTATTGGAAGAGAGATGACCTAGTATTTATATTCTAAGTTCCCTTAATAGCCATAATATCAGTGCTTTTTATTGGAGAGCATTCTCCCACTGCTCCACTAAAAGCTTATACTCTACAGGTTTTATTAAAAGCCCAGAGAGTTGTAATTACGTTGTTTGCACCATTTGGCTCTTCTGAACCACAGGAACAGTAACTGCTGCAGAATTGTGTGCTCCTTCAAGCTGTCTTATACCTAATATCTGCTAATCCAAGGTATTGATCTAGTACTCAAAAAATGACTTAGTAGCATAATGTCAACCCAATTCCATTCTTTAATCCCCATGGGCTTTACAACTATGATTCTTTGAATATCAGACTGAAGATGGGAACTCTGATAGCAGTCTCACACTACTGGTGTTCTGCTGGAAATAACTTAAATGACTTACTGTTATCAGCAATAAAATTTGTTGACATTGAAAGCATTTATATGATGCCATTGTGATAGTAGAAAGGCTTCTGACAACTTTTGCTTTTTTTCTTCTCACATCAAGATCATGAGGTAGAAAATAGAAAAAACTGCTAAAGGCCTTATAGCGCTACATGGAAGGCCAATTTATGGACAATTATGTTAGATACAGTACAAACACAAAGTAAAAAGATTGCTTATAACATAAAGAACAACTAAAAAGTGCACACAAAGAATGCTAGAGGAGATTAAGTAATGCTAATAGCCTTCTGCTGGCATCAGACCTTTTAGTATGCTTTAGGCTTCTTAATTCAAGCATTACATCTTAAGTTAGACAAAAAGCAAAGTTAAGGGAAGAAGAAAAAGAATGGTCACAGCAGAGAGGCTGTAGCAGCAGCGTGCTTTTCATCTACTCAGCTAAAACTAGTCAGAAAACAGAATTAGGCCATTAAGTAACCAAGAGGTACCAAAAATGACGCTAACATTGGCATCGAGCTTACCCAGAGACAGGGTATTAAGTATATCCCCCCGTCTTACTGGCAGTAATGCACATTCACCTGGTGACGGGCTGATTAAAGGAGGTCTGCATGCCAAGTGCATGTCTCGGGCAATGGCCTCACACTTATGCTCAGCTTAACTCGCTCAGCTCTCAGTGCAAGGTGGCCCATGTTTCCTCACAAACTCCAGCCTAAAGCTTCAGTCAGATTCATGCCCAATTTAGCTTTCTATTGATGTTTCCTAACATCATAAAACTTACAAAATTTTTCATCTTCTTTTTCTTTCCTTGAAAACAAATTATTGTATTTATTCATTTATTTCATGTAATATCAGTATGTCATGATTTTAATTCATTTGGTGTAGCCCTCTTTCAATACAGTCTTGGAGTACTTCTTGAACTTAGCTCACCTTTATTACACATGAAGAACCAAGAGGTGAATATCAAGATCGTTTAAATGTGTTTCGGTACCAATATTGCAGTGGTTTCACTGGCAGCTTATAAGAAACAGAGTAAGGGACTAACAAGATAGGGCTGAAGAGGAAATGAGTGATAGAACTTAAACACAATACTACAAAATTCTGAACCAAAGCTGCAATTCTTAGACTTTCCATCACAAGGTTCATTCAGAATTGGAGATATTGAGCAAGAAATTAGAAGTAGTGATAGGAAATATTCAACTTTCATTAGGTTCAAAGCAAAGGAGACTCAGTATCAGTTTCAACATTTTACAGATAAGTAAACTGAGACATTAAGTGGCAAAGACTTGGTAAAGGTGTCAGTTTAATGACCAGCAGGAGTCATCGTAGTGCTCTCTCCCCTCCCTACCCATATTACTTCCAGCATGCAAGTATTCCCTCATTTTTTTTCTTGCTTAGTTGTTTGTGAGAGGCTTTTCTGTTGTTAGTATTTTCCTCCTTTGGAAATTTTTCCCTAGAATGCAGAGTAATCTAAAGACTCATTCTGAACTTAAGAGATTTAATTCTGATCTTTATTACATCAGAATTATTTTGTTTCCATATAATTCCACCAGATTAAAATCAGAAAGCAGCAGGACCAGAAGCCCCAAATCTCCATTATGCAAATACTACTTCAAAAAGAATCAACCCAACATTTTAAATGTAACCAGTCACATTTTAGGAAATCACTTTTACTGCAGCACATTTAGTAAACGCCTCAGACTTTGCTGTATTTCAGTTAAAGAAAAACAGACTTAATATACAAGCAAAACTGCCTTCAAAGTAGTTTCAATGTTTGAATAAAAGTTGAATACAGAGACTTGCAGAATAGCACTGCAAGGAAAGAGTACTTAGAATGGTTAGTCACATAGAAAAAATTTCTCAGAGATAGGCCTGCGCATATACATATCAATCATTAGTTTACTTAGAGAATGATGAATTTAGAAGTAGTCACAGGAAAACTTCTATGTAATTAAAAACTGAATCTTAGGTACATTTTCTTAAATGGAATATCTGCATTTTTGTCTGTAAACAAAAATCTTTATCTACAACCTACTTTATCTACAACCATATGCACATTCAAATTTAAGAGGAAAGAAATACACACACACACACACACACACACACACACTCAGCTGAGAGCAAAATTAAGGGGGTCAGTCAGCAGAGGAAGGCTTGTCTTCTTAAATGCATGTCTACATTTTTCAGTGTACAGTACTCAATCATTGTAAGGTTGCAAAGTCATATTTAGTTGATGCATTTGCATGTGTAATTAATTATGATTTGTCTGAAACTGTTGTGGGATGCTTAATGTTATGTTTGGAACATATCAGATACCAGAAGTGCCTTGGGTGCATATAAATTATGAATGGAAGAGACGCATCAAGTCACCTAGCTCAGCCTCTGTTTAGCAGTATTCATCTTTATGGTATGATAAGCGGCACCTCGTACCGCTGACTAGCAATAGTCCAAGCAAAGGGGACAACTTCAATAAAGTAACAAGGACAAATTATAAGCTACGGTAGTCTCCTACCATTCACAAAAATACATTCTTGAAACCAATGGCAGAACCGGAAGAAACCTATTTGGTTTTCTATGTTCAGTCCCCTAGATACACACACAACATAAATAATTTCTTAAATTCCATCTTAAAAATAACCAGGATTTTTTTTCCCATGCAACTTAGAGCAAAGCACAACTGAAATATGTCCTTTTTTTAAAAAAGAATAATCTATACACTAACAGGTACCACCATTAATATTTATTAAAATCTCACATAGTTTAGGAAGATCTGCCTATTAAAAGGCATAGATAGAATTTCCTACTGAAGGAAAATCCTTAGAGTCTGTTGGGGGGAGGGGAAATTTTCTGTCCCAATACGTAATCTAATCTTTTGCATACCTTGCAGAAAGCCCTTGGCCCAGTAGAGCAGTATTTGTACAGTGATACAGTAGAAAAATTCTGTATCTTAATCCAAGTTACAAATGATGCCATAAAAGACTATATTTTTTGCAAAATTTAGCCAGAAGTCTTTCAGAGTATTATGCTCTCCATTTCCCTGTAAGTTTGTCCCATAAGTAGGGAAACACAACTGATTTTTAAAAACTTAGATGTTTCTGAAAAACAAGTGTTTGTAAAATACCAATAAAAGCTTTTGTTCAGAATTTATACCAATCTTTCCGTTTGGAAATCCCTGAAAATTAGCAGTGTGAAAATGAAAATGAAGAACAGATTCAGTTTTGCTCAGAATCTCCATAGTGAAAGTTTTCAAAACTATCTATACTATATTAGATAACATACCTCTTTAAAATCTTTCAGCAGGACTGATTTTCTAGTGGCTTAATCTATCCAAAAGGATTTACAAAAATGCCCATCAGCTTGCTACTGAGGCACTGCAGAAAAATACAGATTCCAAAAGTTTGAAACACCAATGTTATTCTCAAGGCGAAGGGGTTCAGTAAGTGGTAAGCACGCAGATGTTTGATTCCTTGATCTATTTTCAGAACAGTCATTCCAGACAAGTCACACAGCTTATATGCAGTATTAAAACAGTCACTATAGACTTTTTTTTATCTCTTGTCCTGTAACTTTGTTAAAATTAATATTGTCTTCATTTATAGAGGTTTTTATTCCAAAGGAATAAAAAAGCAAACTACTGCAATTTCATATGCAATGATATGCAAAGAAACACAGTCCTTCCTGGTGTGGATAGTGGTAACAGATAAGAGAAATAGAAATGTCTGCTCTAACGAGAACTGTCCTAGTTTCTTCAATAAAAACAAAAGCTCCTAAGGCCTCAGATTTTAACCACTCACATAGAAGACAGAGGGGCAAACTGCATGGCTTTCAATGCCTGAGATGACTATATGAGGATTTTTATTACATTTCCAGTATGGAATACTTGCCACACTAAAATATTTTAGCTGATGAGCAATGCAAGTTATATTTTGTTCTTCTTTATGTTAACACTCTGCAGAAGACTGTGCTTTGCAAGGTTAATTTCAAGTCCAAACTCACAAGGGAACAAGAATAATTAGACCCATTTAAGAGAACTCTTCCCCTCTGGCAAAGCTGATTGAATTATTTATACATTATCTTTTCATATAATTGTACCTAGAACTGTGTTATTGGGGTTTTTGTGCCTAGTCTCCAACAAATTCATAATACATGCTTTTCAAGTTGGATACACTGCCTGCACCTGTGACACCCTAGAATGGTTCATTTTTAAAATGGTGCAATGAGAATTAATCCAGAGGGAAACAGAAGCAGGCAATTTAAAAGCTTCCGCAGTGACACCATACTGATTAAAACTCATCAACTGAAGAAATAAAATTAGTAGGACAATAAATCTTGGACTGAATCCTGTTACACAGGAATAACTTCATTGACTGCAATGACACTATACTAAAATGTGAGTGCTACTTACTTGAGCACCAGTTTCATGATGTTACCCTTTAGCTGTAATTTAATACTCCTTGCTGTAGTTTCCAAGTCCCTCTTTGCTGAAAGATCTCAAATTCTGGATAAAACTTGAATATTCTAATGCAATAAGCTGCTAAACTGGAAGAGGAAATCTGGCCTGTGATGCTAACGTTCGTTTCAGCAGTACTAAGTACTCACTCTCTCTCCAACAGTAACAAACGGGAAAAAAATAAAAAAATTATGTTATTTCAAATAGCATTCCTGGGTACAAGATAATACAATCAGAACAGTCCCAAGTAAAGCAGAAGGTATTTCATTCTATGGAGGTGCATGTATGTATGCTTTTACAGGCTCAAGATTTCACCCTATTCTTTATCATCTGCTGAAATTACAGTCAATTTTCTTTTTGCAATTCACTATACAGTTGTGAAAACCAAGCATATTTTAATGCTTCTGGCTATGTTCTTCCCTACCTCTGCAGCAACTTAATAAGAGGTATGGGTAGAGACCATTTCGGGACAACTGCATTAGAGAAGAGGAGGGAGAGTCAGATAAAGGAGAAACCCATTTATAGGATAACTTAATCACATTCACTCAAACTGTGTATGGACAGGAGTGATAAGTAAGAAAATTAGACATTCTGATTAACAAATTAATATTTTTATTAAACAATAAATCTGCAATGCAGTAATTATCCCAAGGCTATAGCTATGCTCAAATCACCTTAACTTATTTAAAAGCAACTTCAGTAAAATGAAAAGACTAGTCTTCGCTAAGAATGCAAAGGTACATGCTATAATTATATTTTCACAGTCAGACTCAACTCCCTCAACTCATTTATTTTTGGAAGACAGCTAGATATGAGTATTTTCATAGTCCTATCTCATGCACCCTGAAGACACTGAAATCCAACACTCTAGCAATGTATCGTTTGCTTTTGCTACAACACACATTTCAGCTATCTCACAGGATGGTCTCAGACGGTGATTCAATGCTAAAATACTACTTAACTAGCTCTGATATCTTTCCTCCATCAGACACATGCTCTTTCATCCACTTCTATTTGCCTGGCTGATAGCTAAATTCCTGAGATAAAAGGCAATTTAAGGTGATGAGAATAGTTAAATAGCAATTGTTTCTGCCAAGAATAATAGAGTATCCTCTGGCAAAAGACAAAACCAACAAGCAGTTTGAATTTTGCAAATTTACTAAAGGTTTTCATAAGTGCCTAAACCAGAATTTAGTCTCCTGAAAGACACTGAGACTTCTCTGTATTTCTTGAAAACAAATAAACCTCTAGATTCTTATAGTCTCTACTCACATACCCTTACTGATTATAATTATTTTTTCGTTATTTGGATTGCAGTATTTACTCACAGATAAAGACCAAAATCTGCACAAATAAGGTATGAACACAAGACTGTCCCTGCCCTGAAAAGTTTAAAAACTGTATTCAATTAAGATAGTCGACAATAGATGATGACTACGTTAGAAACCATGTCCTGTCCAAACTGGACACTGTTTTACCTCAACAGAAGCAGAAGAGCCAACTGAACGCCTCAATCCTTTGCAACGACACTGTTGTAAAACTTGCATCTATGTAAGTGTCTACAAAAAGTTGTTTTTTATGTGATCTTAGAAATGCAATTCTCTCCTGGCACTTTGCACTAGTGACACAGTTTTTCTCACAAATGAATCTGTTAGAGTTCAAGAAAGGTTGTGTTTACTAACACGATTTTACACATTTCAGAGAAGATGACAACTTATGAGTTACACATATTTTCATTTTTTACTAATTTTATTCCTCAGTTGACACTAATAACATTTCCCGTAATTTAAATAAAAGAGTCCCTACTGCACACTCCCTAACAAGCAGCAAAAACACAGATCGAGGAATTTCCCAGCTACCACATATCTAAAATCCACATCCTGTTCTGGCAGTCAAACGCAATATTTTGCTTCAAGTTTGAAATTGTTTAGTTTATGCCATGTTTGACTACAGTGGTTAAATGAACAGGTGCCTCATGCATTGCTTAATCACACACCACGGACCATGTGGTCCCCAGTCTAGCAGTCAGAGAATATTCTCCTCCTTTTACATTCTTAATTATTATTTGTCTAGTATCATATATCCAATTAGTGTGGACCCCTACAGAATCTAAAATAATTTAAAGAAAAAACAGGCTTTATTTGATCACTGATATCTAGCAAAACTGCTTAACAGCTCCATTAAAATGATGAGTGGGTTTTATTCTATGTTTGAGCTGTCCTTCTCCAATTTAATGTAGGTTAAAATATGCTTTTTACAGTGCACGCACAATTTTGATATTGGAACTCTGCCTAGCTTTGTCGGTACAATGTATGGTACATAGTTTAAATTTTAGCATAAAGTGACTACTCTAAGTTATTTAAACCATAACAGCTTGAGGCTTAATTTACTGTTACAAACACCACATAAAGGCAAACTGATCCATGAAGATGTATGCAAAAACAAAGACAGGGGCCAAAGTAGGCTTTTGGTGTACATTTTTTTTTCCCTCCAATGATCCACCAATTAAATTTACCCTAACTCTTATATTTGTTAAAAAGATTCAGTTACCTTCCTAGCTCTTGTATCTCTGGGGAGAACACACAAACTTTTGCTATTTGGAAACTCAATGTATTACGACCCATTCAACTACAAATCTGTATCTTAATTTCCACTGAAGTTTATTACTGATACTGATTTGTGAACTCTTCATCACAATTAAGAAATCAATGGTCCTTCTCCCAACAACTAATGAAAATATAGTGACTTTTTACTTTCATGTAATCAAGGATTTACTGTTGAGTAAGATTAACAAGAGGAAAATTAAGAGAGTATCTGAACATGGGTAGTTCAGAGCATTACACAAGAAATGATACAAATGTGGAGAACTATCTTGTCAGCAGCAAACCTCCTTCCTTCCTCAATAGGTACCATAATCAAATCAAATAGCACAGTCATGTTTGCCTTTCTGGATCTACAATATTAACAAAAAAGCCCTAAAATACTGCATTGAGGAGCTCAGCTCAGGCAACTATTTATAATCTTGGCATATTTGTTAAACTTTGAATGATCAGTGTGGAAAAAGCAAGAAAATATTGGTTAGAAATGGAAAATATGTCATGCCTCATTACAAAAGAGAACTTTATCCTCTAGTTTTCTGGAGCATCAGAAAAAGCCAATCTGAATTACTTAGACTACTTAACGCAAAGAATCCTTCCAGAAATGCCAGATTCTTTTCCAGTATTTCAGGAATTCTCTTAGGCGTCTTTAAGCATCAACCATGCATTTGCAGTCCCATCAGCAACACTGTGTACACTTTATGCTGGAGCACGCACCCATCTCTGAGGCTCAGGACACAGTCAGTGACCATGCCGATTAATGATCTGTTGCAGCACAGCCAGTTATATATATAGTGCCTTGCTGACATAGAAAGATTCATCATTAGGGATAAGAACTATATAAGAATTGCAGTACATGCTGCCAGCATATTAATTACATCTTAACAAAACTAAACAGTGCATTATCTTAGTGTAAACAATCCTCAATTTACCGGGTGATTTGGTATTTACAGTTGTATAGGTAATTGCAAAAACATTTGTGTTTAATGCATAAATAATCTAAGCTGAAATGTCTCAGATCCTAAAGTTAACAGATAAAGTCAATGGAAACCGCCATTTTGCAAAGCTTTGAAATTTTGGCCACTTAAAAACAACCTGAAATTAATCATTAATCATTGCTAAACAGCTAACCATGAATTTCCAACTATTTAGCACTGCCATTTTTCAAATGAAAAACCTCTACATTGCTTCAGAAAAGTTACTTAAAAGGAAAATTCTTGGAAGAGATAAATAGGCTCAGGTGCTACTACTCTTTCCCTAAATTTATCATCAAGTGGCTAAATACTAAGCATTGGCAACAAACATTATCTTTAGTTGAAAATAAAGTATTTACTTCTGACTACGTTTTTGCAAGGTTAGAGTTGTCATATGAAAAAAATGAAACAAAACAAAACCCCCACCTTCAGACGTTTTGCTCTGGGCAAAAACAACCGATCCCTGGCAATAAACCTGTTGTTGATGTTTAGTTAAATTCCCTCCCATTCATTACACTATGACAGTTCAACAGCTTTCTATGGAGCAAAGATGTATTGACTTACATTTTCCCAAAATAAAACAATTTTCCTATTATTTCTCCAGTGGTGTTACGATTTTCACAAGATTTCTTTCTCCTGAATATTTTGCCACTATTTCTAATGAAGAAACCCACATGTGGATGGAAGTGATGTAAAGCGGGATCTCACCATGTGATATTCAGATTCTAGGTTGACATTCCAGCACACCTATTTGGCCAACAATCTTTATTTATACAATCATTAAGTGGGGCTAGCTCTGACTAACTAAAAATTTTTAGTACACCTATTTTAAATTATTATTATTATAAAGCATTTTATTTTGCTAAAGTATGACAAGCACTTCAGTGACACAGTGAAATAAAGATCTTTATCATGAACAGCTTGCAATCTAAAATCAGATGAGAAACGGCAAACTACAACAAAGCAACTACTAGTTAAGTGTTGATATTTGGTGTGCATTTTGTGTATTCACGAGTTTCATATGATACATTTCTTTTTTTAAAAAAACTTTTTTCTCATCTACATACCATACCATTCTTCACCAGGGCTTTGCAAGACAGGGCACTGGACTCTTTTTAGTCAGCAGTCTTCAGCAGAACGTAATTCAATAGTCAAAATCTACAGAAAATCTCCATTTGACATTGGCCAGATGTAAATCATGTATCAAAATCTTTATCTTTTTCCTACTGCTGATTCTTATTAGAAGGCCAGTACTCCTCTTTTGAAAAAATGAAGACTAAAGAGTATGTTACACTAATTCAGAGTCTAATCAGCCTACTAAAAGTAGCTTTTCTCTTTTTTCCTCACTTGTTGACCTAGAAATGTTTTCATTTGTAGAGCAAAACAAACATTTCTCAACAATTCTATTCTACAAGAGCTCACCACCCCTAAAATAAAGGCAGCTAGTACTTCTGCAATCCCCTACTTCTAAGTTACAGACCTGATTTTAGCTTTGTAGGAAACCTCGTTTTACCCTTACAGGAGCAAGGGGCAGTGACAGACGATGCAGGAGAAGGCGAGACTCTGGGAAGTAAAAGATAAAAGAGAAGAACACAAATGTGAGGAAAAGCTACGAAAATTAGCTAAAATCAGCTTAACTGGAACCTGGCTCCATGGTATACTCTATATCTTTCAAAAACATGAGTTTGGCAGAACCTTCCTTGATAGAGCAGGAAGTGCTATTATGCAGAGGCCTCAAAAGAAGAGAAATAACATCTACAAACTCTCAAAACAGAAGGTGAATGCTTGAGGAAAACAGTGCTCCAGGGGGAAGCGAGCTGTCATGCAGAAAAGGTATTTTTTCAAGGGGGTAGAGAAGGCATTGTGAATGCAGCTTGTGCACAGTCATCATGTTTGAGAAATTTTTATAGAAACAACCTTATCTCTCTTGAGGACACAAATTTACCATCTTACTGCTCTACAGACGCCAAGAGAATCCTGTATATTTGTTTTCAGCTTAGCATTCAACTGCATAGCACTGGAGCAGGCAACAAGAGCTGTGCAAGCCTAGGCACCTTCCCCAGCCTCAGGGCTGTTCCCAGAGCCCTGTGTCTGCCCCGTGTTATTCAGGTGCAGTCATACCTGCCACGAACTTAGTCTCCACCTCTGTTTTGTTCTTTTGTTCTTACAAAGCCTTTGCTTTTTTCTTTTGTTGTTTACTTCTTAAGTAAATTAATTTCCCCAAGATACAGTGCCTAACGATGTGAATATCCATGATATGCCTCAAATGTTGGAATACATTAGATTATAAAAAGGCCCTATGGTGATTTGCTAATTAGCTTAACCCTTTTGGGATGCAAAAGAAGGATCTTTTTATTATTATTATTATTAAAACTGGATAACCCTGGACTATATTGATCTGACTGAGAAATGAGTATTTTAGTCAAGATGAGTCTCAAGATGAGTATATACTGGAAATGGGGATGTTGTTTCCATAGCAATGCCATGACAGCCTCTAGAGTGAAATAGTGTGCTACCAGGAAATGAAGGGAGCTCAAGCACTATGAGCTACATAGTTGTGTGAGCAATCCAAATACATTCTCATAAAGAATATTTAGTACAGCTAGATAGTCTGAAGATTGCTGCTGATGTGAAGCAACCCTTATCAGTATGCTTCCAGCAGTCCTGTTTTCTCATTCACTATACCCAAGATGACTTATCTACAGGCTTAAGCTACGGGCACTGCTGCTAAGCCATTTCAGACAGATTATTAACAAATGCAGCAACCTCTACCTCACTTCTTTTGCAGTGCAGAATATCTTTTATAATTAAGGACACAGACTCTCTTTCTCTGTAACACAACCAAACCTTTTAGCAAAGAAAGCCTTGTACACATTATTTACGAGCTGACCTTCCCCCTTCCTTTCCTCTCACCTCCTCTCCCTTCCCTCCTCCTGTCCAGAAGATACTGAGCAAATCTTTTGCAAGTGAGAAGCGATGTACTGAAGTCTTGCATATTGTTCACAAAAATGTACTGAGCCATAGAATAAAACTCACTTGTCTGCTTCTCACCCCAGTGGATGTTTATGCTAATAAAAAGAGCAAAACAGAAACCTACTAATTATATTTTATTTGCCTAAGGCTTTACCTAAGGCAAATTCTCTGGTCAATTTTGCACAGCTGATATAAAATATTTTCCAAAAGAGACAGAAGGAGAATCAACTTAGAGATCTGCATTGCTTTGTCTTTCCACTAGTAATGAATAATTCTCAGTAAAACTGCTCAAATAAAGGCAAAAAACTTGACTCTTCTCAAATAAAACTCCAAAAGGCAAATTATTTAACTTGAAAAAAACCTCAGCATAGTGCCGCTAATCTGACAGTCTTTCTCCAGCATTTCCTGTATAATTTGTAAAGACATTCAAACATGGGCTGAATGTCCAGAAACTCTAATGCTGTATTTGTTGCTTGTGTCATTGTCACAACCAACCTCTCGGGTAAACAGATTGTAGTTCATTATATGTAGCAGTGCTGCCTCAGAGGGACAGTAGAAAGACAAATACATATCACTGCCAGATCCCTTATTAACAAATGCCACTTCCTTCTAAAATAATTTTTATTTATAGTTTTAAATATGTATTTCAAAGAATTAAGCCTTGTACATAAAACAGCAAGATGCTTAAGTTCTATTTTTCATCTAGTAAAGGTATGAGCTATGCATTTTTAAGACTGTCCGACCTTATTCTTCCTAAGTGTGCAGCAGAAGGCACCAAGCCCAGCAACATTCATTTATAATTTAAACTGTTTACTTGGCACAGATTTTTCATTTTAATATGTCTAGTCCTAACTGCAAACTGCACACCCCACGTTTTTTACCAGAGGCTAATCTACTTTCAAGAGTGCTTTATGCAACTGAGTCTTCCACAGACAGAAATGGAGTTTCCTTAGGGGACAGATTTTGAAATCCAGTGAAACACATGCCTCTGCAATTTTACAAGGACTTACAAGGTTCTCCAGGGGCAAAAAGGTATCTGTTGAAAGCATGATGAAAGTTTAACTTACTCATCCCCTCCTTCCAGTTGTCCTGCTCTCCTATTTTGGAATACCTATCTCAACTTTCTGGTTATCCACGAGTTCAGTAGGTAGAACACATCTGTCTAATGCTCTGGATCAGATATAAAATCTGTCTGAATTAGAAGTGGATACAATCTGTTTACCCCTGGACTACACCCATGAATATGTACCGGTACCCTGTCACACCAGTCAGTCCACTGCCAATGTGGCCTGTGCAGCAAGAACTCTTTGTGTCTGAACAGTGATCATCCATTTACCTAAGGTTCCCTCCTACTGCTGCCTAAACTCCCTCCTCACTAACCTGCCAGGTGTTCATTCAAGCCCACTTAAAAGTACCTGTATCTGAATCCAGGAAACAAATCTAGGTGCCCCAAAGTTATCCAGGTAATTATCTTAAAGCCTCTGTCCCAGATATAGGAATTGTTTTCGATCCTAACACTCAGAAATATACTCTTAATTTCCCTTCCTCAGCAATCTTAGAACATACCTAGAAATTGAGCATTCTACTATATAGGAATTGTGCAGTGTATTAAGAATTAAAACATTGATTCAATCACAAATTCTCAAAAACATTTGATCAGTAAATATTCCACAAAGGGAACGTGCTGATGCATAAACACTGATCACAGCTGTGACTGAATACAACAGTTAAACATACAGGAATAGAAGCAATAACATCCTGAACAGTTATTCAAACCCAAATACCTTTGCTGTTCCATCCAGTATATGGTAGCAGTTATCGTAAGAGAAAGTCTGTTTTTCAGCTTTTTCCTAGCATTTTGTTAGAATTGGAAACATACTTGGAAGCCAAGCACTTCTGAAGGCTGCATACAAGAGTTTTTTTAAAAAGGTCAAATAAAATAAAAGTTAGTCAGAGCTATGATACATATAGTTTTCATAAGTAGTTTCTTTAAACCTTCCAAGTCAATTTCCTCATCTGTAAATTAGAGGACAAATACATTTATCTACCAGCCTTTTAATCTCTTGTAAGGATTAGTTGATCAATATGTATAAAGGATTTGAAGATAAAATGCTCTACATAAACAATTATTCTTCACTGCTATATGCACAGTACTTATGCTCTGATTATTTCAGTATTTCCATTGTAAGCCTTTTATTTTCAAGAATTTACACATATTTGGGGTTTTAAATTTCATTTGGGGCTAGTATTTCTTTCAGTCAGTAAGCTCTTAGCATAGGAAATCACTTAATAAAAACTCATACTCATGGTATATAATAAATATATATTTGTTTTCTAAAAAGTTGTCAGAGATGTTTTTCTTGGTAATCTGTATTTTTTAAAATTGCCTTTCACATAACAAAAAGTATCACCAAAAACAAAGACTTATCTTGCATAACTACATGGAACCTGGTCTGGTTATCACACACAGACATACAGAGATTCCGATGTGTGGTCTAAATCACTGCTTTGCTGTACAGGTAAGAGAAGGAAAATATATTGTAGGCATCTACAGAGGCATCCAGAACATGGATGAGGGGTGAAGCTACAGTGAGAAGGATGCTGTCAGGAGCCACGCTGCTGCTGCATATAGGTGGGCTGGCAAACACTTTTCCCATTCTGTTCTCTCATACTAAAGGATAGTAGTACTGTTGCTTGAATATTAAAGGTAGGTATAGTTACGCTCCAAGGGATGGAAACACTGGAACCACTTAGAAATTGGTCCCCAAAACAATCTTATTAAACAGGGTACAATTTAACATGCTTAATCTAGACAGGTGGAAGACAGAAATAAAGAGTATGAGTTTGGAAACTAACTGAGATATTCCCTACAACCCCCAGCACCTCCATCTGATACTACAAGGTAGTTCAGTCTTTTTTTGTTTTTTCTTTTTTAAGGACATTAAGGCTTATTTGACTTAATGAAAATTCTTCCTGTGACTTTAACAGAGTGTGAGTCAAGTTCTACAGATGATTTGGGATATGGTGGGGGAAGAAGACCATCAGCAACAGGGAAAAAAAACCCCAACCTTCCCTTCACTTTGATGCTTTCTTTTAGGAATTTGCACCCAGTAGGTCAACAGCTTCACTTTGATGTCTAACAGTCCCTCATACAAATCCACAGAGAAATCACCAAAGAAATACAGTATTCTGAGCTAGTCCCATAAAATAACCTATTTCTCTTCTTACTGGTCCAGAACACAGAGAATCACTTTTCTTGGCTCCATTTTCTTTTGCTCCTCTTCCAAGACATCTTGTTGCTGTGGGGGGGGGGTAGCCTCACAGATGACTGCAATGATCCCACAATACAACTTTCAGGACAGCGCCAGCACTAGATATAGAAATGACCACATTTATCGCAGACACAACAACTTGCGTGAAGCAGCTGAGCCTAAGCCCTGAACAGTGCCCAGCTCAGACATTAGAGCTCTGCGAAGCAGGACGATGGAGAACAGGGGGAACTACCAAGGCAAGGACTGACCTTTCAGGAGAAAAAAAGTGTGGAGCAATTAAGTATGAAATGTTTTCGGGAAATAAGAATATAGAGAATATAGAGAGAATATAGTCATGTGGATAGTTACCATTCCATTGGCATCAGTTTCCTAGTTATTTGCAATTAGTCAACTCCGAGATTTATATTTTTCACACAAAATTCCCTGCTTTTTGTTACCTCTTAGCTGTTTGTTAAGATTTCTGAGCATTTTCTATTACATATACACTGCAGAAATTCTGATAAGTTTAAGGTATATATTTAAAATCTCCAGAAAAAAATTAATCTTAAAGGCCCTCAAACTCCTCCAATACTATCAGTACTAAACAAGGAACCACAATAAAGGATACTGAAGCTCCTGTCTGTGATTGCTAAATGCCAGAGGTTAATCCTGAGATCATCCGCTGACATGTATGTCTCGCAGTCACTGTTGACAGATATTGAGTTGACATGATAGGTATGACCATTAGCAAAGATTCTCCGGGGAGTGACTTCTACCATCAAATCCATAGGTTTCAACACAGGCACCTGCAAAAAAAAACAAACACACACTAGAAAGAGAGTAAAAATTTCAGACAAATTTTTGCTGGCATGATGAGTGCCTGGAGATCAAGCATTCAAAGATGGTGACATTATAGAACTTCCCAGCAGTGTACGCAAATTGAATTTCTCCATGGATGAGTAGCTGGGCAAGGCCATTCCTGCCAAGAGAGAAGGCACAGACAGAAAAGGCCATGGAGAGCCAGGCAGAGTGATGGAAAGTGTGGACACACTGGTGGCTGCCATAGAACAGGCCAGTCCCACAGCAGGAGCTATTGTCCCACATATGCAGGAGGTTCTGGCACTGGCAAGCAGGCAGTGGAGTTCTAGTATTTTGGTGTCCCTGAAGAATTGCTGCCTATTGTAAATCACTGACAGTATTTCTTCTGCTATCTGATGTGTGTGTCTCCAAAAAGTATCAAAAAGAGTGTAACTTCCACAAAACGAGTTCTTAAAAACAAAGCCAGTATGTGCACTGACATTCTGTACATACGCATGTACTCCTAAAGAGAATAAACCACAGATTATCACTGACCATTGCACTCTCATTATTTCCCTGTCTGTCACTTCAATGTCATGCTTCAACAACCAGACACTGTCCATTTATTCTCTCTTGGCAAAGCATTAAATACAGTAAGGCTGTGTGGTTCATGATTGGGGCTATTCAATGTAGCTGAACATGCACCAAAAACAATCTATCATACTTCACTTCACAAGATAGTTTATAAAGGAACAGAGATAAGTTGCTTGGAGTTTAGCCTGCCACTAAACGAACAAAAGAATGACCTATTATTTGAAAAAAAAGAATGGTTTGCTCAGTCTTTGAATTTTCAGGTTGTAAACCATCCCAAATGGTTTTGTTTCCCTAATCATATGCAACACATCAGCAGTCCATTCATGTGTTCCTCTTCATGTAGAATTTTTTCACAATACAAAATATCGGCTTGTTTTGGAGATGGGGGTTGTTTGTTTGTTTTTTAAACAATGAAGATATACTAGCAATATACAACATGGCCTTCCAGTTCTTACTTTTAGCCACCTCCTTTGCCAAAACACCAGAAGTGAATTCAACCATTAAAGTCTGAGAGCGAAAAATCTATTACAGTATCATACATGCTCTTATGAGTTCCATGACTGCATCTCCTCAGCTGTGCAGGCACTAGCATTCACTGGAGCACAGTCTACTGACAATTATTTTAGCTTACTGAAATAAAGATGAGACTGAAATTTGGTATATTGTCTTTAACTCAGTTGCCCTGAATAAGAGAAGAACACTGTTTTAAATTAATTTTTGCGTAGACAGTTTCCAGCACACTAAGTTCAAGAATTTTGTGTGAAAGCATACTAAGTCATGCTTGAGATAATTTTTATCAGGAAGAATAAAATTGTTGATAAAGTTGCTGAACATTTTTGTGTTGACCGCTACATGATAAAGCATTCATAACTTGAAAAATATGTGATAGATTCAAGACTGTATCAGGCAACTAAAACTCCAATCAGGATAAGTGTACATTTGCTTAAAATTAGGTACATTTTTAAATCTTTTATTGACCTGCTTCTTTGTACAGAAAAAAAAATGTATTTTGAACAAAGAGAGCAGCTTACCTGTAGTGATGTTACTGTAGAAAGATCTTTAAGTTTTCCTTCTTCATCTTTTAAGTTGTACCCCTCTGGTCTCTTATCTCTTTCAGTAATTTTCCATAGCTTGATAGTTTTATCTTTATAAGAATAGCATAATTCTGTTAGCATAAGAATTCTGAACTCAGTAGCTCACATTTCACAAAACATACCCTAAAGAAGTTTTTGCAGTTTGGCTTAGTCAAGTCTTGTGGTGAAGCTGTCTGAGTCTCCCTAATTTTGCAGGTCCAAACAATGTTCCCAGCTGAAAAGATACTCAGAAAGCACATCCCATACGCTCAAAGCGAGTCAGAGGTTGCTGGCAGAGGGCAGACTGTGCGGAGCTCATGCTCTCATACCAAACTCAGCAGTCCGCAGGTAGAACAGACCAGTTGTACATCCTCACTGCGTGAAGCTCTGGCTTCACAATTTGACCTTGTGGGGAAATAATCTTACTATTAAAGCCAGTTTTCTGTGTTATTCTTAAATAGCACAAGAAAAGCCTGGAGTAGACTGAGGGACCAGTGACAGATGGCCTGTTGTGGGAACAGGCAGTGGTTTGCAAGTGTAACATCACAAGCTCCAGCAAAGCGAAGACTGTGTGAGAGATGAAGCATTTCTCCTGCCTAAGAAGGGAAATCAGTAGGAAAAGAAACTGAGAGGAATGTGTGATAAGGGTAGGAGAGAGAAATGGGGGGGGGGGGGGGGGGGGGAATATCCCAGTCATATAGAGAATGTAATTAAATCTAAATTCTTTCCTTTTTCATTATGAGTGAAGTGTATGTATGGTAGAATAATGAGGCCTCTAGTGTAGAAAAGAGGCTATGAGCCCTACAAATAGACATTTTAAACATTTTAAATGGAGTTTCTCCTCTTTTCTACAGTAATTACAGCCACCGATTTCCCTGATGCTTGCTGTTTGCGGGCTACTCCTACTCTGGTCATGCACCCAACCTGCCAACATTAACATATCCTACACAGAAAAAACAATGTTAGCTGGAAAAATGTCAGTTCCCTGGAGAGAAAAAAAAAATCTCCAAGCTTCTAGTAGTGAAATCATGTGGTTATGGAGCAGCCAATGCCCTCCAAAGCCCCTGCACTTTAGCTGCCAACAGAGCCTTCACCAACCTCATCTCCTGCATCATCTCCTGTTCTCTCTGCCTCCCTTTCTTCACCTCTCCTTCCCCAAAGAACAAAGTGGAGCAAAATTCTTCCCCAAGTGTGTCATCCAGGTACTTCTCAAATGCTACTACAAATCATTTTAAAGGCAGGATATAGGAATCATAGGAAACAAATCACTTTCCATCTCCATAGCAACTTTAATTCAGATCTTCTGATTAAAATGAATTCACTAATTCCAATGTTTTTATGATTATGCATCTCCTAAAGATTTTGCTTTGCTAATCCTCGAGCAACAAAAATCCTACAATTGACCAGTCTGCAGAACTAGAGGATATTCCAATCTGCAACAGAGAAACTCCACTTAAATGTCCAATACATTTCATTTCTATCAATCACATTAATTAATTACTAAAAATACATAAAGGTCATGTCATGCACATGAGACTTTTGTTAGTGTAAATAGTGTATGCCTGCTTATTTATTGTAATATTTGTAAATTTCCTAAATTAATCCTAAAATATTTTACCAGAAAGAGTGTATCTTCCATTGTTAGACTTGACTGCTATTGATAAACCTATCCCTTTCTTGAGTAAAAGCTTTCGTTTATTAGTGTATCGCACATATTGGTTTTCTTCTCCTACATCTGCCTTCCAGACTTTAAAAACTCCCTAGAAATTCTAAGCACGATTATGTTCCGCAAAGTATAGAAATGTCTCTCTGAGGTTCAGTATTCATCCAGTCTCAAGGGTGTTGTGAAGTTTAAATTAATTAATGGCTGGTAAGCAGTCTCAAATGTTCAGATGAAAGGATCTGTATGGGCCAAATCCTGATCTACCTAATATAGCTCACATTAGAAAATTTCCCCAATATATTCTGCTGCAAAGGATACCAATGAATCACAATAATTTATTATCATACTACAAAATTGGTTCACTTTACAAGGCAAACCAGGAATTTGCTAACTGCAAGCACTGCAAATCTACAGTGGGATTTGAAAGCCCCTTTGGTCTCCTTCTGTGTCCATAAATTATGATGTTGCAATCAGAGCTTAGCTGATAACGAGATGGTAACATCTGAACTGGAAAGGAATCAAGACCCATTCTGGTGGTGAGAAGACCTGTGCAGAACAGCCTCAGACAAACGTCTTCCTTTAAGGGAACCAAATGTGCAGATGCAGACCAGTCGAATCTCACATATTGTGGGTGAAATTTTGATGGACTCTCCCCTCGAGCTCCCTAACACACAAATGTTTCTCCCAGTGAATTCAGTGGGCAATATCCACTCGTATCTGGGGAAAGACCATGCTCTGTAGGAGAAGTTTTATAGAATAATAGGAGGTTGTTTATTCATTCTCATTTTTCTGACCAAAATTGTGCTTTAGATCCTAACCTACCACACGGCAAGATCTCAAAAATTCCATTAAAATATCAGGCCCAGAAATAAGTATAAACCAGCAGTCAAGGAGCTTCTACAACCTGACCAATGTGAGCGTGGGTGACAGTGCACTGATTCTCTATGAAGTTGCAAGATACTATCATCCCTACTTTATAGGTGTGGAGTTGATGCACATTGCAAATGACTTCTCACAGGAAATCCATGAGAGTAAGGAACTCAACACGGGCCTTCTGTATGCTAAAATTAAAACTCTCTTCAAGAGTATACCATGAGATTAATCTCCAGATTTTTACCCTGCTGTGCTAGGAAGTTTGGAATCCTCCAGGACACGAAAAATGTTCTGGAGCCCAAAGCCAACAGCCGCAGGCTACGCCAGGGGCATCACTCCCACTCTCCTTCCCAGAAGAAGTCTGCCTAGATGCTCCAGAATTCAGAAGGAGGGAAAACAGGAGATAAAGCATTTTGCCAGATCCTAGGTTGGCTCAATGTTAGCTGAAACTGAATTAACCCATAGCAGCACTGAGACCAATTATTTTCAAGGTATCCTTTCTTCTCCCCTCCCATATTAATATTAAGCAGAAAAGTGAGGTCTATTAGGGCAATTGCAAATGCAGCATATCTAAGAACTGGGGTATATTGCTCAGTGATTCTAAAAGCAAATTTTAAAATGAAGAGGGCAAGGCTTACTTTTATAAAAGCTAATTTTGTATCATGGTCTTAGAAGAAGTAGCTTTTAGATAAAAATTACTTGATGTAGGAGGGATATTTGGAACTAGGGAGAACTGCAGAAGTAAATTTGTAACTTAGTAAACTAATTTAGTAAACTTAAATAGCTGATGAATCACTAAACGAGCACAGACTACAGCTAACTATAATATTTCATTCCAACTACTGTGACAGTACCCCCGCTTCTCCCTCCCTCTCCCCCCCAAAAATCAAAAGAAACTTTAAGGAAAACAGATTATGAAACATAAAATAATAAATTGCTATCTACTATGGATTAATGTGGGTATTATTTATTGCTGTGAAGTTTAACTACAGGTAATCACTGCTCTAAAATGTTAATTCACAGAGATGAGATTACAGTACTTTTCTATCAGTGATTCCTAATTATGCTCAGATTTTTACAAGAGTCTTTTCTGACTACAATGGCATCTAAGAATTAAACTGGATATTTTTGTCTTTTGCCTCTCCAGCAGTAATAAAGGCTGTGGGTGTCCAAGTATTTCCTAAATAATACCTGCATATCTTAGGATCTATTCAGTTTCTTCCCACTATGTCACGTCACATCTGCATATCCCTCGTTAACTACAATTTCTTTTTTTTAATCAACAGGTCTTAAGCATGTTGGAAAGATGAATCAGTGCCAAAATCCTAATATTATTCTTACTGCCTTCCTTATATAAGACTTGTGTAACTCTTCAGAACTTAAATAAAGCATTCTGATGATAATGAATGAAAAGAAAAAAAAAATCATCTCTCTCACCTACATTCATTTACTTATCTATAAAGGATAAAAATTATGACAAACATAGCAGACAAAATTCTGAATACCTAATGAAACGCCACTGCTCAGTAAGGTGATGCCATTTTCACAGTTACTTTCAGGATAGTGCTGCACGATAGCAGCAAGGGATAGCTCTCTAAACGTCTACGGAGAGTCAATAGGAAAAAGCCTATAGCTATGAATAAAATATGTAAGTAACAGATATCAGAGTCAACATGACAGCCTCAGTAAACTCTGAGGCAGGGAATCACTGAAAAAAAAATTAAAATGAACTTGGAATTTACATGTACACAGCCAGAACTAAAATGCACAAGAGGAAAATGCTGATACATCCTATATAGTCTCTTCTGTCTTACCATTTGTTGATAAAAGTGAGTGGGCTGCATTTTGCTGTGGTAACCACTTAATCTTGTTTATTTTTTCCTCTATCTCCAAGCTCTTCAAATAATCAAATTCAGGTTCATGGCTCTGGAAAGTGCTGTAAACATTATACTCCCCCTGACTGTAAGGCTCATTTTTACTCTGTAGAGAATAACAACAACAAAAACAAGTGTTTTATGATAGTAATATATTATCTTCAGTTCTTGGGTAAGATAAGCAGCATTATAAACATAGAAATATTGAAAGTGTAATTTAATTTCTGGGTTAAAGTATGGTATTGACAGATTTGTTTTTACAGAAATGAAATTTCCTGTAACTACTGAAGTAACATTTAATAATAGAAACAACTTTTAAAGAAATGTTGATTATTCAGTAAAGCTTTATACAAAAGGTACTGCAGATGGACTGACCCTTCAAGTGAAACAGAGAAGGTATCACAGCAGAGACACTGTCTTAAATGGAAAGGTTTCTCAAATAGGCAAAAGCTATTAATAAAAATATATAAATAAAACAAAAACAATCTTCTTGTTTCTTAGGTTAGCATTTTGGAGCTTTGAAGCATTTTTGTTTGGGACAGGAGGAAGAGCAAACTTCTGAATAAAAGACTCTTACCCTCTTTTACTTCCTTTCCAAAGAGGTAATACTCAGTATTTATTAAGTCTTGAGAATATAAACAAGTGTGTTGGTTAGATTTAAATAAAGTATTATAAAGAAAAATAGGCTGTGGTAAGCTATTGGGACTACAGTGGCAACTCACATACCTCAGGTTCCCTTTGGAATATAACAACCCGACCCCCCTTGTCACCAGTAGCCAGCAGCTCTCCAGTGTGGTTGAACTCGACAGTAGAAATAATATCAGCTGGAGGGAAAAAGTGAGAAAAAGGCAAATTTTAGACTGCTACTATAAGACAAAGTCATCAGAAACATCAGGCACTCCACAAAAATGCAGCAAATGAGGGATTTGGAGGAATACAGATGAATTCAGTTATCAAGTCACTTATGCAAACGGGCTGCATGCCATTAGAATCCGAGGTTGCTACACAATAAAACAAGTGCAGGTGTAAAAAGGCAGATTTGTGTTTCCAACTCATCGGTAGTTTGGGAGTGGAGCAGATCTCTGGAGAGGTTGTGCTTCAGGAGGAGCAAGCTCAGACCACTACAAAGCTTTTTTCAGCACTGGATAGAGCAGACAGCGTAGGCCTCCTGCTATTCCCTCTAGCAAGGACCAACGCAAAGGCTCAGTCCTGTTACATGTATTATTTATTCTTTACCCTTTATGAGGGTTTTAATACAGTCCTGAGCACTAGATTCCTCCTATACGTGTTTGAGCCAAGAGTGCAAAAACAATGTACATGTGGCTTGTCCTATCAAAGAGGAACAAAGGCAAAACCAGAATTGCTCACTGTGTAATTCTGGCAAGAGCCCATTCAAATCGCAGTTTTCTGCAAATCACTTCAGCACCATAAAAGTGTGTTATCAGAAGATAAAAAGATCCCTTCTTTTTTAATTGTAAAAATTTCCTTTCCCTAAGCAATTGCATCAGCTTATACAAGAAACCTCATCAAAATCAGAGGCCGGTCGTGAGAACAGAACGTTACATATCAGAATGGGGGGGGAAAGAGACTACAAAGGCAAAAGAACTGGTTCTTCTGCTTTTAGAAAAATAAATGCTGGACTCATAATCCACAGTTAATCCTATACTATTAGCATAATTCAAATTAAAATGCTTAGTGCGATAGTAAATTAAGAAGCCATCACATATACAACCACAGATATACGCAGGGTATTACTCAGAGATTGCATGTAGGAACCCTCTGTAATGATCAGTATTCAGTAATTGGAAACACGGGCCAGATTTTTTCAGACGTGTCAGTAGTTAGCAGCTCCCCTTTAAGCATTAAAAGCTGTAGTTCTCAAACAGGTTCATCATCAGTTCAAACTGAGAACAACAGGGCTGCAGTGGACTAAGCTCTTCTGAAAACCCAGCCCCAAATGAGTTCACTAAAATTCAAAGGAATTGAGATAACAAGCGGATGTACCATTTATTCAATATATTTTATGAATTAAAAACATCTGTTCCTACTATTCTTTGAACATGTTGGCAGTTGAGTGTCAGAAAGCTTCTACTGCCAGTAGCTCTTATCGTTGACACAACAATCCAAAAGCCAGATTAGTGAAAGGACATAATTCATCCTTTAAAGAAGGAAAACCTTCCCCTATTAATAATAAAGAGAAATCTCTCTTAATTTTTAAAGAAATCTTCACCATTAAATGTTGAACGCTTGTTTAAAAAAATAAGTAAAAAAGATACGCCTTTCATCGTTTTTCCCCATGCACTGCATATGTAAAGGAGGAAGGGGGAATCATACAATATGTATATAATTTTATTTTTCAGTATAAATATGAATAAAATGTCAGCTACATATACTTTGAGAGAAATGGAACATGAGGATTTACACTATTTTGGAACTGAATCTAAAACTTCTCAAAGTTAATAGCATTTGATTTTTATGTGGACTTCCACAAAATGCATATTTTATAAGCAATATCCTGAAAGCCCTAGACTCATTAGAGCACAGTAACAGTAGAGGTACTCTGCCTACGGTTGGTGATGCTCAGTGAAGCATGCTCTTTTTCTTGGGCTTGGGAGGTGGGGGGTAATCTAAAATTTGCAATTTTTGCACATAAAAATGAATTTTCCTGGCACATAAAGTTCATTTGTAATGAATGTGATTGGAAGAACATTTACTGGTTATTCTGTTCTTCTCCTGCAAAGATTCTGCTGAGGGTAGGTGGGGGCTCCTTTTTATTAAATGATACATGCATGATTTTACTCATTTAAAGCTCTGTCTTACCCAACCGTACAGGCGGAACTCCAGAAGTCTCATATTGGCAGTATTTTTAGAACGGAGACTCCTATCTTAAGTGCCCAGTCAAGCCCACATGGGGGGAAAAGGGTGGACATAGGGGGAAAGAATGAAATATATATTAAGAGTGTGTGTGTGTGTGTCTGTCTGTCTAACTCATATGCACCTTTCCCAACGGGTCATAAAAAGAACTAGACAAAAAGAGCTTTATGCAAAGTGAATGAATGGCATCAGAACTTCTCTTTTATGTATGAAAACACTTCCTAATAGCTTGCAATCCTTTCACAACTGCATGAAATACTCTCCAAATGGTCACAAAATAACACAGTGCACTTTACTGGGCATTGCTCATGCCCTCTGTAAAGTCAACTGCAGTACTTTCACAGACTTCAATGGAAACTGAACCAAGATTACAATAAAACCATTCTGCATTTTGTTATATAAAACTGTCATTGCATTTGTCACTGAAATATGGTATATAGTTAGGTGACTACTGCTTAAAAGAAAGCAATCAAAACATACATATCTGTTGGCACTGAATAATGCAATGGTTCTGAAGCAAAACTCTTTCCCAAAATGTTTCTTCCAGATGCATCTCCCCTTAGTATTAGAGAAAAACTAATTCTGAGCTGGAAACTCTTAACTATTATTTTTAAATTAACTTGTTCTGAAAAAGAGCAGAACCAATACTCCAACCTTACATGCTATGCAGCATGTTGGTAAAAAATTAGCCCTGAATTGGAAAATCATTTTTATTGATCCAGTAAGTAACAGCTGAAAACAACAGCCAAAAAAAATCTTATCTAACATATCTGTTCAGCAGGCAAACATTAGTCATGCTGTTTTCCTAAAGATTAGCCAGCCTGGATCTTTCTAAGACAGAGAAGGCAGAAAGAGAATCAATCAGCAAAGCTTTTCATACCCTTCTGCAGAACATTCCCCTACATATTTATCAGGGCTGCAGCAGCACCAGTCACTATGGTCCCATCCTGCAGATCCTTGTGCTGGAGAAGCGACCCCTACGGTGTACATTGCTGTTAACTTACAGGATTTCACCCTCTTCATAAAATGCAAATAGAGGAGCCGATGAATTTGCATGTACAGTAAGCCCTTGACAAGGGATGGCAGAGATGAAAGACTCGTTCCCTCCTCGTGCTGTAGTACCTTCCATATCTCTGCTGGCAGTGCCAAGCTTTGCACTAACAATTAGGATTATCAGAGACAGAGATAATTTACCAATTAAGAACAATTACGGGTAACCTCAACAGCCAACGGGTAAATGTTTCCAATCAGATTGCAAATCCCAACTCTTATCCAATATTCCTATTGTATCTGTAAACTCCCCATTTTGTCTATGTAGAAACATGTAAAATTTGTATTTTAAAGCGAAAAAGTTCAACATTTTCACGCAATTAAGAACTATAAGTTAGACGGTATCAAAATACAAGTGTTGATTAAGAAAGCAAAAACCTTCACAGGATGAAACTATTCGAGAGCAGTATACACTCGATCATCTGCTCTACACCCTGCAACAGCAAAATTGCTCCAGCAGCTACTACGTGTTACAGCATCTTCCCTCTAGACTACTACATATTCAACCTGGGAGATTATTCTGCAGTCAAAATCAACAGGAAACTTCTGAAATATTTCATTCCATGACTCTTAGTCAACTCTGCCCTTTTGCATCCTGTTAACTAATTCTGCTGCAGCTTCGCCATTTGTACTCTTCAAATGTGTTCAGTGGCTACGCTGTACTCAACAGCCGCTGCTCAGATATATATACTTTTCTAACAGTTCTAAGTATATCAGTGAATGTTTATGCACACCAAGGTATCTCTAGCTGTTTGCATAGCTCTTCCCCCAAATTCATCAGCACTGGTTCAGCATGGGTGCAGACAAAAGGAATTCCCCAGCAGCCATCCCTCAGACTCGCTGCAGGGTGGGACAAAACGAAGGTTGACATATTAAAAGGCCACATTTTTTTGGCCTTTAATTTACACCATCACATATTATTTGATGTCATTTTCTGGCCTTTACAGCTTTGTTTTACTGGCTTTTTATTTTAGAACTTAAGCATAATAAAATACAGACAGGTCCAAATATCTTTATAATAGTTAGAAAATCCCTGATCTATATAATGAATCTTTATAACTAGCTATTTTTGACTCTAGCATAATTGCTTATCATTTTCCATCTAGTACGTACTCAGTGAGCCTGAACAGACTTACTCATCTTTACATAATCTTCTGGTCAGAAACCTCAAGCAACTCTAAGCAAAGTTCAATTATAGTTTTCTGCACCGATTACTTTTAGTAATAATTTCTAGCCTTCTGGGCCCTTTCATTTCAAGACACTGAAATATTTTCCAAACCTTAATCTTGCTTCAGAAGCTCAGGAAAGCACTGAAAACTTCAGAACTATTTCACCCACCAGTAGAATATAAATTTGAGTGATGGGAACAGGTCAGAATTTCCTCTTGGTATTGGATCCTCTACCACCAGCATCACAGCACCGAGCCAGCCTGAGCTGACCGCCTCACCTGCTAGGCTGGGGTTTTGCTGTGTGTGCTCCCAGCGGCTAGAAGGCAATCTTGTAGTCTATGTTATTTCAACCAAGTTCTGACCTGGCCTAACCTTGGCTTGTGAAATCCAATAAAATCACAGCACAGTCTGGCATGGCTGCAAGCAGTGTTCAGTCATACTAACACAAAAGTCCCCAAGGAGCATAATCTGAAAGAAACAATAAAGCAGCTTGCAATGCAGACACAGAGAAAACAAAAGGACAAATGATAGATAAAAGATAAGGAGTATTACAGAATCCTGTACGAAGGGAAGGTCATTACAGTGAACCGTTTTGTCAGAATTTAATTTAGACTTGGTCAAAAAAAGGAGAAAAAAAATGGAAAGAAAGAGTCTATTACCCCCCCTTTTTTTAGTTAAAGCTTCAAAGGTTTCCTCCATTCGCTAGAAAACAATATGCAAAAGGGTAAGAGTCAGGTGGATCTTTCTTCTAAAATAAGCTGGCATAGACAACTTTGACAATCGCAAAGCTTCTAACTTGAAGGTGCCCACTCTATAACATGAACGTTCTGGTTCACAGCAGTGTTATTTGCAGTCTTGGATCCAGGGAGGGCACTGCATCAGAAACCAATGCTCAGATGGAAGTAAACGCAATGAAAAATCCCACACATCACCCTGTCCACATCATCTGTGTCAGGAACTTCACATTAGAAGGTAGCAAGCTAGAGAGCCAGCTCCACACTACTGGCAGATATTTTGCTTACTTGTCTACAAAATATTTGATTACCTCTCCCACCCAGCAAGACAGGGTGGGATAGAAGCCAGTACACAGCTGGGTGGCCGTTTGAGAAGTACGATAAAAGAGAGAGCATGAGACTGTGAGAAAGAGAAAGAGAGCATGGGAGACAAGGTAAGGAAATGCCAGAGTAGAAGATAGCAAAGTAGTCTGAAATGAAGGATGTATCCATCACTTTGACTCTGAACTTACCCATGATCCTTGTTAAATCACTCACTTTTTTCCCCCCTCGTGTTTATTAGAAACTGTTTATTATTGAAACACTGATGGAATTCGTATTAAAAATACTAATTATTACAAAATATTAAAGCTTTGTTCCCTGTCAGGTGTATGGACAACACAAAAGTTTTGGCCAATGCGAACTTTTAACATAAATGCTAATAGTGTAAGTGTTTCAGGGATCATGGACATAAAGTGATCGATCGATAACAGAATGAAACACAGCAAGTGGGTCTGCTACACTTCATGTTGCTGCTTTCCTAACTGACACCTTGCCTGGCTTCATTGCTAGCAAGGACAAATACATCAAGGGCAAAATCTTAAAAGCCCCATTTAATCCTATCAGGCAAGAACAGAGAATTTTATCAGTCTAAGTATGACCTTTCATCCTGAGAATAAGAATCTCCTCCTGATGTGAAATCCAAGAGTACGAAGCTGATTGCCAAACAGCACTTGGAAGGCAGATTTAAACAAGAACGCTTCACTTGGAGAGCAAAGAGAAACAGTAGTAAAAATCTTCTCCAAACCACAACTCCTCACTAGCACGGAGCAAATGCTTCCTGTTTTCCATCTTTAATTATCTAATTGGTTTTCAGAAATGTCATACTCCTGGGCCATACAGTTCAGCAGCTTGGAAAGGGGCCACTGAGCCCTTCCAGAGCAAGGAGAACTGTCAGGGCTCCGGCCCTGCAGGGCTTCACATGCCCAAGTCTCCCTGTGGCCTCAGGGACCAAAGAAAGCATCTTTCCAGGCAGAACACTTGAACATAGGTCTAGTGCTGACTCAAAGAGAAACAGAATCTCACACCCAAATCAAAAACAAACCCAAAATTTGCACCCTTTATGATGACCTACAACCGTAGCATTCTGATTTACTGCATGTAGCCTCTGGCTTTAAGACAGTTATTTTTTAAATATTTTTGTAGGTACTTATTTTAAAAGCTTAGAAAATGTATTCGAGGTTTTTTTTTAAATCGTGCTAATTTCTAGCTGTATTTCTCAGATTAAAAAATCAGGAGATAGTACTCAATTACTGAAGCACAGTCAACATGAAAAAATCTTTGCCAACGGCACAAATCTGTAAAACAGACTACCTGGTTCGGTGCTTGGTAGTGAAAAAAGACTTCACACTGAAGTCCACAGTTGAGGGAGGTGATCCTCCCTTTCTGCTCAGCCCAGTGAGGCCTCTTCTTGAGTACCGTATGCAGTTCTGGGCTCCCCAGCACAACAGAGACATGGAGCTACTGGAGAGAGTCTGGCATAGGGCTACAAAGATGATTAGGGGATTGGAGCATATCTCTTATGAGGAAAGGCTGCAAGAGCTGGGCCTGTTTAGCCTGGAGAAGAGAAGATTGAGAGGGGATCTTATCAAAGTCTACAAACACCTGAAGGGAGGGTGTCAAGATAATGGGGCCAGACTTCTCAGTGGTGCCAAGTGACAGGACAAGAGGCAACGGGGGGCACAAACTGAAACACAGGAAGTTTCACCTGAACATGAGGAAGAACTTCTTTACTATGTAGGTGACAGAGCACTGGAACAGGTGGCCCAGAGAGGTAGTAGATTCTCCTTTTCTGGAGATACCCAATACCCACCTGCATGCAATCCTGTGCAGTGTGCCCTAGGTGACCTTGCTTGAGCAGTAGGATTGGACTAGATGAACTCCAGAGGTCCCTTCCAACCTCAATCATTCTGTGACTCTGTGAATGCAAGTCACGTAAATTCCAATTTTCATAAAGTGACCCCCACTTTTATGCCTGATTTAAAGTCTCAAAGTCCTAATTTCATTAGTTCTGGCACCCACAATCCTCCAGTAGAGTAAAAGGCTTCTGAAAAGAGGCAAGAGATGCTTGACCTCAAGCCCACTGAAGTAAATGGAAAGTTTTCCTCTACTTCAGTGGTAAATAAGGTCAAGGAACATTTGTCAGACGCAGCGTAGCTGAAAATTAGGACACACTTCTCAAAATTTGGCTACAGTCTATATGCACTTCAGTTTCCTTATGTTCAAGGTGGCCTACTTAGATCAGCAGGACTTTGCAAAGCTTCAGTCATTACTTCCGCAGAACACTTAATTAAGACTACTGCTAGTCTTGCTCGCAGTACTTACTCGCAAAGTCCACTGCTAGACTCTGGAAAACTTCTGCCTTCATTATGTGAAATATCTATGGACTGATAAAAAGCTTACTAAAATTCCTATTCTCCCTCCATCCTATTCAAATTGAAAAAACAGGAAACTGGCTAGAAAAGCTCTTTTTCTTAGGTAATTCTAAATCGTTCAGCAAAACTGCTCATAGCTATTATAAGCAATACTTAAATGTAACATAACACTGAAGCTCTATCTGTATGTTAGCTTAAACATATCCAGAAAAACTTCAACTGCACACCACCCAGAAAAGCTCCTCCATAACTAACACTGTGTAACACATGCTAGCAACTCATTCTTTAGAGATTTTTGGAAAAAAATGCAGCTGGGCATTTCTTTCTTTCTGTGTTTGCTTTCAAAAGAGGAAGTCTTGCTTGTGGCAGCTAAGGATTCAGCAACAGGCTTAAAACACGTCGTTTTGTAAACATTACTACAATTAGAAAACGTGCCAGTTCGTTCCTCTTACCAACTAACACTGAAGAGCAAAAGGAAAAGAAAATTGCTACGGGCATCATATTCTCTATTTATAATTTCCAGAGCTGGATTTAAACACAGTCACAGAATGAAGCTTGCCTGAGCTGGGAGCTCCTGCTCAACCCCATGTTATTTCACACTAAGAAGCTGCACTGCCTGGCTGCCAGCAAAAGACAGATTAGAAATGGTGCTGCCAAGTGTTAAAAATGCTAGGCAACCGAGTTTTATTGGAAGCATAGAAAGACCTTGAACCTATTCCCTCGTTTTTGAAGCAAACAAATCCCCAAAAAAGGAAAGCATAAAAAGCATTAAAACCCTTTTTGCTACCACAAATGATTTTGTGAATAATAAATGCAATGATGGTCTACAACAAGCAAACATGAACTTTTGTTATAAGAGCTATTACAAAACCAGGACAAAAATAAAAATATATTTAGGACTTCAAAGGAAAATTATTAATTTAAAATATATCCAAAGGTAATGAAAAAATATCTAAAATTTAAAATCCAATATTGAATAACCACATTCAATACAAATGATATTTCCTATGCATAGGATTTCACTGTCAGCTGGTTCTGAACTTCTCTTTTTAAAACGGAGCAATTAAGTTCTCAAGCTAAGCTCACAGTAATTTTGTGACAGCACTTTTCACGTTCAAAGCTTTTTTTATAGACATTAAACCTCCCAGCAACCCAATGAAGTCTGTGAGGAAATGTCAGCATTTCCAATTTGCACAAAGGAAAAAATGAGAGGGAGCGGATCAGTTGCCAGATCTTACCCAAGAACAGAGAAGCAGTGTTGATTACACACCCACTAAAGGACAGGTAATCCAGGCTGTGGCTCAGCAAAACATCTATATTTATCAGAGCACTTGCCTAGGTACTTAAATACTCCCAGATTCAATTCAAATGCATGTTGTTAATGAATACATACTGATGGAGATCCAATAAACAAAGCATAACAGTAACATGGACTATGAAGAAAAAGCCCCAACAAGTGGGCTTTGGGATGAAGCTGCAGGATAGATACTATCTTAAAAATGAAGAACTGGAGCAACTTAGGAGTTTGATTAGAGCCAGTCTTTAACAACAGTGGTGATAAAGAAAGCAGGGGACACCATGGCTCTATCTTCACTAGTAAATGAAAGAGGGCTCAGGCCTTTCTTGGACTTTCAAACACTATTAAATTCTATTAAATACTATTAAAGTGTTAGAGTGGTCCTTGATGGGCTTTTGGCTTGTGATAAATTGCTCTCTTGCAAACAGTACTTCAACATGGCTCAGGAGTAAGGATAAGCCAGGGACATTTCTCAAGAGGCAGTACGCATGCAGTCGCTGTGTTTTGGAAACTAAAGAAGTTTACCATTATAGACGTGGACCATCTTCCGCCAGCTGGTCACACTGCTCAGAAACATTGCTATGCAATATTCAGTTTAGTGGAGCAGATAAAATTAGTGAATAAAAGTCACAGGAATCAGTGTTGCACATTGACCAACATCACTCTGCACTCGGTTGTGGCAAATTATATTAGGGTTTTCTACTACAACTAGTGAAGATTGGCAGGTCCCAGAGAACAAGGGGCTCCAGATCCTGTAGAACCAGCACAGAAAAAAAGACTTTTTTCAGTCTTATGCAGCAGGGTAGATGGCAGTGTTTGAATCTACTGATCAGAGATCAGACACTTTGATTACAGGATCCAAAAACACTATACCCAAATATCACCAGCAACAAACAACTTTAATTTATAACAACTGGACATCCTCTCTGTGATTCCCAGTAGTGGGCCAGCAAGCTAAGGTCACACACAGGGCTCATTGGCTGTCACAGGAGCTAGATGCCAAGCTGTGCAGATATTCATCTAACATCAGCATCTGTTTTCTTGGCAATCTCCAAAGGCAATTGAGCTGACAACTCTGAATTTGCCTCTGGGTATGTAACAAGATCATATAACTGTGGGACTGCTGGCAGTGCCTAATACTTCTTTGTTGAGGATTATAAACACCCTAATACATTAGATCCTTTTCGGGCACTGTTTGAAACCAGTACATGTGACCTTTCAGAAATATCCAGGTACTGGGGTTGGCTTAAGGGCATAAATTAAAGCCAAACTCAAAGATCATGCAATTACCTCCTCTTGCTTACATCAAGATCTCTTCTTTTGAAGAAGTTTATATAATGCTTCCTAGACCAAAAAAACACTTTGTTGTTAACACGGGTCACCACTGTGTACAGGACACCAAAGGCTGCTCCTAAGCTCACCTGAAAATGAACAAGACATCTGTTCTCTGCCAGGTTCCCTATCAACCATACTCCTTTAAGGTTTGATCCAACAACGGAAATGACTAATGTAACAATCTGGGAGTGGCTTACATACTTTATGTTGGTCTCATAAGACACAGTAAACTAAATACCAAAGTCCTCCTTATGTATATAAGTACCCAACTAAGTAAACGTGAGGAAAGATGAAATTATTTATGTGCTTACAATTAAGAGTATGCTAAAATCACCCTAATGTGTCACAACTCCTTGCCCTGAAAGACTGAATCCTAGACAGAGTATTTAAAAAGCAACGATAAATTTATCATCAAATATAAATACATCTACAATTACCGATTTAAAAAACAATTTAAAGAACAGACGGCATTACAAAATTAATGCACCTTTTCTCAGTCAGTGTCTAATAAACAAACTTCAAACGCTGTCTCAGGAAACAAACATCTCCTTTTTCTAATATTCCCCAAAGATACCAATTACATGTGTGGACTAGATCAGCATATATTACTGATGTTACAGACAACGTCTAAAGCAGCAGTGGCATTGCTTGCTGGCCAGGCAATTTCAGATTTATTCTCCTAGTCAGGAATCTAGCAGCATCCAAGTAAACTAGCAATTTCATAAAACAGCCCTGAAAGCTGTTTCCAGGCTAATAATGCAACATTACAAGTTAGGCAGGGAACGCAGTCCATTCTCACTGCATTCACAAATAGGGAACAGGGGACATCAAAGCTTCAAATCTATCATGCGTTAACACTGAACACAATCACTGCCTGCTCTTCAAAAAGTTAAATACAAAGTATACCTTCTGTCTGCATAACACTGAAGCTAAAAAAAAAAAAAAAGGCAAAAGGGTCGGAAACACCAAACACCAATGGGTCAGATTTCTGCCTCCTTTACAAAGGTATTAACGAAAGAATTTTCTTAAAGGCCTCCCAAGGTCAGGAGGCTTCAAAGCATACAGTGATGGCCTCACACACCTGTAGGTTTGTCATAAGGCATTTTCCTCAAGGCTAAGTATCCCGGAGCCATATAGTAGTGCAGCAGCTAATTTGCAGCCCACACAGATAACATTTAGACATCTAAGTCCTTGATAATGTGTGAGGCTTTCCCCTGCCCCCCACATCCTTGAAGATGTGCCTTGCAATCAATGCTAGTTGTTAAAACACAGTTCACAGTAATTACTGCTGTACTCTAAAAACAGAGCGACCTTTACTGCAATACAGCAGCTCTGAGGCATGAGGCCAACTGAAACTTCAATTCTATTTTAATCCCACTATAATTATAAATGATGGATATGTAGTTGAGATGTTTTTGAATTTTTGTTTGCAAGAGAGTGCACTTATACACTGCAGCAGAGCACTGCTGAGAATATTTGAGTTAGTACTGACGGGAATTGGAACCAGAGCCCGTATAATAACGTTAGCTTGACGCCATGCTACAATAGCACTGCTGGCAGGACCTACCACCATGTTTGGAGTGAACTACCAAGGATAATTTTTCCCTCATCCTCCATTAAGTGCTGTAGACATGCTCATTAAAGACAGAAGGAAGAGAAAAGGTGTTGACAGTCTTCTCCAAGGCAAAGTAGCAGAAAGGCTGGTCAGTTGTTCAGAGGACCACGATAAATAGAAAGTTCTTCCTAAGTCAGGACCACAAAGTAGATGTTGGAAAATTTGCGAAAGGACAGCTGAGTAGAGAGCACACATCATGTTCTCTAGGCCTAGCATCGGTTTGCAGTTGCCATCAGACCTGGAGACAAATGGGCTTACTCTGCAGCAAAGAGGGCAGATGCAAACTCAGGCATCATCTCTTAACTTCAGAAGAACCTGGCTCACTACAATAGTATTTGTATTTCATGTTGTTGTCCCTAAACAACTCAATAATTATCAGCAAAGTAACAAATCTTTTCACTTTAGAAAGCAACATGCCATCGTGCCTCACTAGGAGCATCAAATACTAGCTGCTTTTATTTTGCTAGCCTCCTATATGCTTGCAGAATTAGCAGCAAATTCATCTGAGAAAGAGGTTTGCTTCTACATGTTTGCACTAGCTGGAGGTTCCAGTGTGAAGCAGTATCATACTGCACTTCCCACTGGCATCAGGAATTCTGTAATTATTAACAACACAGATGCATCTAGAGATCTTCTCCAGATCATGGTTGTAGTGTGTTGTTTTCTTTCCAAGCATCATGTACTCAAAAAAGCCTAAGACATGAAGGAATGGAGGGACAACATTATTATCCTGCTTCACAGATGAGAACTAGACATGTAAAAACAAAATTATTTGCTCAGGATGCTGTCATTTGGAAAGAATCAAATCAGTCTCCCAAATCTTAGTTCAGTGCCTTAGAATATATCTCAGCTCATCAAAAGCACCTTAGAATATATCTCAGTTCATCAAATTATTGTCTGTCAGTTGTCCATGTAGATGTTCCTTATTCTCTGCAATTACAAAGTAAAATGTGGTATTTTAAAGGTCTTTCACATTACTGGAGTATCCTGCAATTGGAATCAACACGAAATCGTATGTCAGGTCTGAACAGGAAGGTAAGTGAAGCAATGATCATTGTAAATTTTGAATGTGCTACATAAATGCACATAAGGGAGGAATACAAGTTCCATCTTAAAAAAAAAAAAAAAAAAAAAAAAAAGAGGAGGAGGAGGAAGAGGAAAGAAAAAAAGAGAAGATCATCAGGAGTCCTACCTCAGATCTACACTTATTAGTGTCTTATTATCTTATTCTTACTACAATGAGGGCCTCTTATTTAATTCCAGTCTTTCATGCTTAGAATGGATGCCTGAAGAAATGATACAGGGGCCCGCAAATTCTTTACCAGTGCCCTCTTCTAAAAGCCTCTCTGCTCCCAGATTATTTAAGGCACAAAGAGACTGCAGCAGCATCCCTGCTGCTTTGTGCTGAACAAACCTACCAGAGAGGCACAGTTCCGGAAGGACAAACCAACCTCTTAGTAAGGACCTGCAGATTTGATCTGCATGCGAGTGCAGCTCGCACGGGGACGCTGGAACAGACCGTAAAACTTTCCACAATGATTTTGCACCGACCGCTGAGCCCCCTCCGAGAGCAGGCGTTCTTATTCCCACCCACCTTCATCTCACCGGTGACTGTTCCAAGGAGACCCTGTTTCCAGCTGGGAAGCTGTCTGCCATAAACAGCCAATTGCAAGCAGTCACTAAAAAAGGTCTCTTTTTCAGAGAGTAACCAAATGAGAATTATTATCATAAAGACTCTTATTACGAGGGAAAAAAAATGATTGTGGCACTAATGTTTCTCCTGTTGACTTGAGATGAAGAGTCCTTAAAACATGTCAGAGTAGCATCTGGCCAGTTGGAGCTAAAAGCCCACTGATAGCTTTAAAAATTTAGCACCAAAACATGCAGTTTATGAAATACAGAAATTTTCAATAAAGCAAAAAAACTATGAAAAATGAACCACCCTGCAGATCTCATGCTTTTCATCTATGTTTTGGATAAGTGACACGATTCAGTAACTGGCTGGTAAAATAATGATGGAAAGAGGCCAGTAAAACTATACAAAGCGAAGAGAAACTGCCTTGTACTAATTAGAAACAACGTGCTGTCTGATGACACTTTATAGACTTCAATTATCATACTCGGCAGGAAGGAACTTTCAAACATCTGTATGATGATTATCCTCCACTGGGATGCCATTTACAGTGCAAAGTATTAGAAACAAGGCCAAAAAATCAAGTATAATCTTTGTAAATGAACTTATTCTTGATCTAAGGGATTTGAACTTCTCTGTGGAAAATAACTTTAAAAAGAGCCAGAAACTGATCTATTTGACGAGGCAAAATAGGCAGCAACCCTCCCCCCCTACCCAATGGGCGCAAAAGTAAACTTTAATTGTTAAAATAACAATTTGTATATAAAGTACAAGAACAAAAGAGTATTATTAGATGCTATGAGTAACAAAATAATGACTAACTCCACAGACAAGATTCAAGGAGAGACTTTCTTTTAGGCCAATATCCAGAAATACTTTCCACTGGAATCCATGGATCAGACTTACTTAGATGAGTAAAGATACACATACATTAAGGAGGAATACAAAATCAGATCTCTTCCTGTTTCTAGACTGTTCTAAATATTTGTTTTTATATTTATGTAGCAAAATATGATATCCAAAAGTAAAAGAGAGAGCAAGCATAACACAATAGCCAAAGAAAATGTTATTTCAGTTGGTTAGTATTTAACATATTAGTGTAAAGGATTAACAATTTTACTCTGTAATCAAAAAAAAATAATATGGAAACATAAATTACTAACAAAAAATATAAGTCTAAAAATGTAAAAATTACCAGTGTAAAATGAAAAACACCTCACGGGCTGTTTAATTAGAGTGAAGGTTTTGTTTTCTCATTTACTCATTTTCAGACTACAAGTCAGCTAAGTTAGAAGATAAACTTAGAAGGTGTGTGAAGACAGCGCTGAGTTTTGTTAAAGAGCACATGGAAACAGCAATGATCAACTGCAGGAAATGACTTGAAAATTTGCTACACATTGCATTAGAATCTGTAATCACAGGACAAAATAATTTGTGCTCTTCAGACCATGTGGGTTTTTTGTTTGTTTGTTTGTTTTGTACAGATAGTAAGATGGATGCAACTTTTGACTTCAGAGGCAAAACTCTTACTTGTCTTTGTAAGGATGGTTTACGGACCTACAAACACACGGCAGTACTTCAAGAATACTTTGAAGAAGGTAGTAACGCAGATCGCAGAAACCAGCTTGCTGAGTAATGTCCGAAGTGCACTGTTCCTGTGCTCCACAGGTCTGCTCCTAGTAGTTAAGGGAGTACTAACCAAAAGTGTTGGTTTGACCTTTTATGCCCTAATCAACCTGGCAAGTCAGCCGAGACACCCGCCTTTCTGTGCTCTTTGCCCCTCTATCTTCTCTCCTTTTGCTTTTATAGTGATGATCAGAGAGAAGCTGTCTGTCCCTCTCTGATGCTCTGTCCTTCGGTCAGATGGGACATGGTCCTGAGAACCTCCCGTTCAAACTTCACAGCTCATTTCTCCCACTGAGGAGAAAACTAGGAGGATGTGCTCAAGGAGTTTTATCAGGAAGTACCACTGAATTTTGTAGTAGACTACTATGCAGACAAGCAATTTTTAAATGACAGTATGAGAAAATAATAGTTCCTTACTAGTTTTTATTGATTTTTATGGTTAAGGAATGGAATGCAGTTCAGAATATAAGACGAGATCCTAATCAGCTATATATAATCAAGGATGGAGGATGTATTACAATCCCTGGCCTCCTCATTGCCATGGAGCATCATGACTGGCTGTCACCAGTGGCCTGGAAAAAGGAACAGCACTATGTATTTAATATGTTTAATATTATATACTCCACAGCATTAAAATAAAGTCTGCATTTAAATGAAAAGGAAAGATGACTAGTTTGAGGCAGGATGTCTGTAGCAGAATTTCTACAGCACAGCAGTCTCAGGAGCTATTTTGAGCAGTAACAGCTACCTATTTAAGGAGAATCAGCAAGTGGCCACATTCCCTATTGTTGGGAATAACAAAGCTGGAACACCTCTAACAGGCTACCTACGGGTTACTTCAGCTAAATACAGGTTTGTTATCAAAAAAGAAAAGGATTTTTTTCAGCCTGACAGCACCATAAAAATTCTTGTTCGCACTGAATCACACATCACTGAAGAATGGTGTTTATAATTTTCTGCTGGTTAAAGACTCATTCTTGCTCACATTGAACTAAATGGGGCAAAACTCCCATTGATTTCAGATTGTCAGTAGATCTGAAGATACTAACCATCAGTGCTTATTAATATGAAATTATCATAACTTAAAACATATTGACTGGTTGATCTAAATGCTTTATCTTCATTCATCAAAACATCTACTCCAAACGAACAAAGACAGAAAACTGAACGCAGTCCAAAGGTCAGGCTGAACTTACAAATTGCAGTGACTGTCAATACACATTACCAGCAGCAGCAGTAGCAGCAGAATGCATCTTGTATCCTATCAAACCAGTGGATATAATATTAAATAGAAAACACAGAGCAAACCCCAAGCTGCCCAGCAGCTCAAATTCTGCCTCAGCCAGAAATACTCTCCACCTTCCCACAAAAAATATGAAAAATCCATAAAAATGATGTCATACGAATGGCTGTTTATCTGCTGAATGCTTTTAAAAATAAAGGCTAAAATTAACTTGTGTCTATAAAATGCTATAGCTCCAGTAAAAAGCTCTTTAATTCCATTAGTATTCTTTTTGACTCAGGAAAAATAATTAGTGTATTATACAGGAGAAAAAGAGAGGTGAAGATTCTGAATTTAATTATATGAATGGTATTCCATATACACTTAATTGCATAGCAGTAACACAACCACTTTCATTACTCTTTATAGCTTCAGATGCCCATTAGCACAATCCCCAAGGTTCCTTATGAATAATTAGATTAGGAAAGGGGGACTCTGATGAAACGCAATAGGATGTGATGCTTATGAAACAGCACATCTTGAATCCAGATGCTGACATGACAACATCATGAAGAGCTAATTTGCACATCCAAATTAATACTATCATGATGATAACATAAAAGAACGCTATGCATAGAAAATGAGCTACCAGAAAATAACGTCAAAAGAACTGAGGTACATATAATATAAAATACCTCCTTCTGTGATTTTAAGCCAGTTGGATAGGTGTGAATAGGTTAAGTGTCGTATTCATGGGGATAGCTGCTACTTAAGCAGACTCACTAGAATTCAATCCACTTTGTGGTAACACATGGGCAAGCTGTTTAATAAATAGTTATGCCCATCAAACACGTGCAGCATCCACATAAACAGGTGAACAAATTTCATTACAGTTTACTACACATCTGTTCTCATTTGATGGAATGAATGTTTTTGTGTTATTTCGTGCTTCACAGACAGGTACCACCAATAAAATTAGCAGTGATGTATTTTTAGAACAGTCTCTACACAGGACCTCCTATACTGAAAGGAATAAGGTTTTAAAGACATTTTGAAAGAAAGTCAGATTCCTAGATATTTTGAGAAATCTCTCCCTCAAAACATTTTAACAGGAAATAATGGGATTTTCACAGGAAGGAAACCCATTTTTTCTACTTTCTTATGGTTCTCCTTCATGTAAAGTTACAAACAAACATAGATGCATTACAAGGCTGAATCTACTATTTGCTATTCTTACAGATATCTCAGAGAAGTTTGTTCCACTCTCTACATTTTACAGGATATAACATACACATTTGCCCTGCTTGCCCTACACATTTGAGAATATATTCTTTCAATAAGGAACACACTATTCTAAAGAATTTTTGACTTTTTTTCTTTTTTAAAACCTGAATACATCTCAGGCTGACAGAAGAAATTATAACATTGCTAAAAGCATATGGCAGAAACAGAAAAGAAGGATAAAAGTGAATAGACAAGGCACAAGCAAGAGGCATAACACTAGAGGTACAACATAAATACTAAAGGTGCAAACATAAAGAGCATCATATTTAAAGCTGATAATAACAATGGTCTACAAAACAAATACTTAACTTGAGAAGACTCAGTACCACCAAATATCACTGAGACAAGGAGGTCAATAGGATTCAAGTGAGATATATGCATTTAATGCGCATATCCAGTTACACTAATTACAACAGAAATTATACTAACTAGAACAGAAACATTAAAAAAAATGAATCCCATATCCTCACAACAATCATCTCAACACTGAGGAAAACACAAGAAAGGTTATATGTGCTTATAGGTAAACAGGATGGTAACAGTGGAAGAATAGCAACTTTGTGAAGCTATGATGAGACATGCAGTAGCTTTCTATACTTTAGCGCTACTATATAGGCAGAAAAAATTACAGGGAGATTCATTATTAATTTCTAACAAAATGCTTACTTTGAGAAGAAGTTTAAAGTGCCAGCTTCTTCACCATCACATCCCAACATTCTTTGCTTAGTGAGATTGAACTAATAATGTTTAAATCACTAGGAGTTTCTTTCAAGGACTTCAAGTGGAGCAATATCAGGACCAAAGCCTTTGAGTAGCATACATTAACAAAACCAAGAATCAAATAACCAGCAAGACACATAGGCAACACGCAGTGAGGAAACATATGTGAGGCATAAGTGAAAGCTTTTATGTGTATATGAAAGCATTTTCCTGAGTTTTTGCCACTGTAACCTTCGTGCTTCCTGTACTTATCAGCATTTTGTTTGTCACCTCTTGCTGTGTTTTGTCTAAGGTGTTAAGACCCTGGTGGCAAGTTCATTTTAATCATCTACAAGGTATCACACACTTTTGTGGCACTGAAATGAATAAATAACACAAGACCTTTTATTTTGAGAAGGTACAACTCACTGATTTTAGTAGTGATGTAGTTAAACTGAGGCTGTCTTCTACTTGGATCAGTACAAAGTAGTCCTCTTCTTCAAAGGCCAAAAATAAAACAATTATATTTAAAAGGCTCCTATGTGTCATCTTTTAGCAAATAGTCTCCCAAGCACCAATGCACAAATCCACAAAACACCAGATCCTACAATTAGAGCTGTCATGCTATAATTTTTCCTCCTCACAATCTGCCTACCAGGCTGCTCTGTAGTAGCACTGAGCACCATTCTGGGGACTTGCATAGTGCAAATTCAGTGTATTTTAGTCCTCTTACCCTCTGTTTTCCTATTATTCTTCATTACGTGCAAAGGTTGGAAGTTCTGCACCAAAACATGCTGCTCCTGAAATATTGTCAGATGATTTAGAATGTTTCTGTCAGATAATGATTTCTGAAGTTACATCAGCCTATATGTGTGTAATAGTTTATATACTGATAAGAGATAACTTAAATCACTGTATAATTTAATATATTTTATTCTAATTTGCTATTGCTAATTTGTTTCTGTGGATTTGCCTTATATAAAATTTACTACTGATTTTAGAACTCTTTAGAAATCAAAAGATATGCACAAACCAACAAAAACCTGAAGAACACATATGTTTACTTAGGACATAGTCTCAAAACAGAACACTATAATTCTTGGCAAAAGAAAATTTAGGTAGGCAGTTTCTGTGAAGTATTTTAATGTTATCAGATACCAAAAAATAATATAGCAGTTTGAAACATTACTGTTTAAAGATATGTAAAGACATTAATAGGACAATGAAAGTCACTTTTACTGCTATCTCTGCTGCATGCATGCTGTGTTCTGTTATTGAAAAAGGAACTTTGCTCAGAAACAACATATCTGCAGGGTTTTTTAATATAAAGAAACAATATAGACAATACTTTGCAATAAAGCTCATCATTCATTCCTCCTTGCTATTCTCTTTATTATCCTCATTAATATTGCTTTCCTGTCTCCAGACCTGAGCTTCCAAGTGCTTTCTCATCTTCAATTTCTCTCACCTGAATAGGGCCATGGGACTTATCACAAGGGTAACATTAAGTATGTTCATAAGTCTTTCCAGGATTTGTATCTATGCATCTGGTATCCAAATCACAGTGATCATAACTGCAGCTTTAACAATCCTTCTGCGGCCAACAATACCAAAAAAGATGCAAGTCTGCCTGAACTGGTGACACCACTTTAGCCTACTGCAGCACATTCACAGTTCTCAGAAACAGAGATTATTATCAAAAGAAACTCTTGGGATCAATAGGATGAAATTTTTACTGAAGCCCTGGTACCTCCTAGCTACCTAGATTTTAGAGTTGCCTAAACACCATGCTCATTAGAGAGAGCTGATTATTTATCTTCTCAGGATATGAGTCTCAAAGAATGCAACTTTAGGGTATCAGATTATACTGCCCTGCAAAATAAATCATGGTGTTTGAATTAAAAATAACCCAAACACAACAGGAACTACTAGCTGTGGGGAAATATGCTTATTGTGTCCAGATCACATCTCTTTAAAGTACTGAAGTGCAAAAGAAGAGCCATTTCAGAAGACTTCAGCTAGATCTGGAATTCAAAAAAAAAAAAAAAAAAAGTGTCAGCTTATGAATTACAGGCTTAATTACAGCTGGGATAAAACATTTTAGAACCCAAAGGAAAAATGATTTGCTAAATGCTCAGATGCCCACCAGCGAGCAGTCCCTCCTCTATTCCAAGGTTTCAGTGAAGACAACATATATGTCAACCACAGTAGAAGAAACACAAACTAATGAAACTGTGTGTAAGCTGTAATTACACTGTCTCAGTGAATGGCACTTGGGGTATTGTGAACAGATTGTACATGTTAATTCACACAGGGCTTAATGAAGCATTCCCTGTTCTACAAACTTCACCACTTGATTTAATTAACCTTCATACCTATATACGTACTACCTACAAATCATAAATGTTGGGAAATCCTTAAATAAACTACAGAGCTTTGGAGCTACACTAGTAAAATAAGAGAGGCTCAGTTCATGTTCAGTTTGGCAGCTACAAAGTGAAATGCAAGCAAATTATCAGCTTCTTGGATGATAAAAACACGTGTCAAATTTGGCCCTAAATCAGCTCTCACAAACATAAGATCGAGCCCTTTAAAAGTAAATTGCAACAAAGAAGAACCAAATCATCCACAACAATAAAATTTTCAAAGATTTCAGTAGAAGAGAACCAAACCTTAAAATAATGTGAGAGACTCCACCGTATATGACTTTCAGATATTAAAAGGTAACAGGGTGCATTAAAAAAAACAGATAGCTAGTACAGACAGAAATAAAACTTAGGATTTTAGGCATAGCTTTATACAGCGCAAAAGGACTAGAGATACATTATATAAGAGTGTGCGTGCGTGCGCGCATCTGTATGCCTGTATGTGTAGTTATACATGATTTACCAACTCTGAAAACGTAAAGGACACTTATCCTCGACTCCAACGTAGGAATCGTCTCAGACGCCGCGGTCAGACTGAACAGAGCTTTTACACACACCCCTGCGGGCCTCACATTAATCTGAGCCTTCATGTTATCCATTACCACCGGGGAAGAAGAACGCGGGGGGCAAGCTGGACTGAAATGAAATTGCAAACCATATCCTGCCCACCGGCTAGAAGCTCCCAATCCTGTCATAAAGTTTAATCCGCCTTCTGCTCTGAACGGCGACCGCCCACAGCCTCTCACGCCGGCGCGGGCCGGAGGCGCGGGCCCTGCCGCAGCCGCAGCGCCCCGTTACTCCGCTTGGCCGCCCGGTCCCTGGGGGAATCCCTGAGCCGGGCCACGCTCAGACCAGCCTGTCACAACCGCCTCTCAGCCCCGCAGTCCGAAATCACTCCAGAGTGACCCCCGGAAGGGGCGCTACGCTAGGTTCATGGCAATAAATCTGCACGAGGAGTACCGCTCTCTAATGCTGCGCCTTCTAGTCTCACTGGTTTAGATCAGCCCTGGGGCCTGGATCCCACTAATTCACGGCTCGAGTCATTCAGGGCAAGGTATTAGGGCACTGCAAATCGTTGGGGTTTTCCTGTCAACCTCAGAGAGTGAAACGTGGACCAAACACAATCACTCATTTCATACTTTTTTCCCCACATAGAGCTTTAGGCTGCTACATGAGTATGAATTCCCGGTCAGCCTATCTAGAAGTTGAGCCTAGATATCTAGAAACGAGAAACTAGGTCCTTCGTCCTGGTGAAAATGACAGGAAAAGCGGGCGCGAGGTGCCCTGCACTGCGAGGGGAAGCAAAGAGACAGAACTGCCTCCGCGAAAGGCGCTGCCGTGGCAGCGGCGGCGGCGGGGCCGCGCTCGGCCGGCAGGCCGCAGCTGAGCTCGCTCCGCAAGGACGCAGCGGGCTGAACGGACGTGCAAATGGCACAGCAGAATCTCGGCTTCCCTTCCCCTCACCGTTCAAATTTGCGTAACGTGTACTTAGCGTTTTACTTCATTAAGAAATCAAGTTTGAGTCACTTAATGCACGAACTAGAAAAGCACACGGTATTGGTTTAGGGAATACATGCTGGATTGGAGAAATATTGGTAAATGCTTCACAGTAACAAAGAGCAAGGGAAAGCTGTAGTGATAATTTATGTGATTCTCCAAAGTCATTTTAATAGTATCTCTCAAAAAAATTAATCTGTGAAAGTTAGCAAGCATGACACAGAGGAGGAGAACCAGTGGACTGGATAAAAGTTGGCTGAGGGATAAAAGGGAAAGTTTGCCAGCCACAGAAAATGAGGACTCTGCATTGTAGAATTGAATTGTCTGTTTTTTTGGTCCAGGCATAAAGATTTACATTACAAGCAAAAGGAGTATAAATACCTTTCCACTAGCCTATAAAGCAGCACCGATTCTTAATTTAAAAGAAAACAAAACCACGTAAAATAAAATAGAATACAAAAAGCCCCACGAAGCGCCACAACATTATGGTTACATTCTATGTCACTCCAGGAGAGATATTTCAAGGAGGGGGCAGGAACCTGCATAATAGAGGCTATAAAACAGGATTTTGAATTAACTGAGTATTCAGCCAACCTTGACAACTTAAACAGAAGGTACCAAATCTGTCTTTTTATTTTAACAGAGCTATGCTGTTCACTTCACACAAGAATCTGGACCAACGTCAATGTCATTTTGGCATAAAGGATAATAATAATTGTACTTACAACACATCCCTCCAAGGCACAATGCAAGATCACTCAAGCAAGTTAAAAAAAAAACTACATGAAAATATTTAATATGTTATAAAGCTGTATTTACTATTTTTCACTCCAATTAAAGATTAACAGCCATTGTAAAGCAAAGTCGCATTTTGTCTTATGTAATTTTATTGATGCAACTGAATGAACCGAATGATGCAAATGAACGAGTGTTGCTCGCTACAAAGAACATACAGTAACGAAGCCACGCTGCTGCTAATCACGGAAGGGTCTGCCTTCACCTTTTTTATTCTCTCCTTGACTCTGAATTCTTGGGTCCCAGCTGCACAGTAGAAATTTGAATCTCAAGATACTGATACAGAAAGAAATACTATCATGCCACAAAGCACCACACTCCAGGGAGACCAGGCACACAGAGCAGAATGACTGACAGTCCAATTGGTGTTTAACGGCTTTGGTAGTGTTTGATATGGAAAATACTTTAGAGTCATCATGCTACTGCCATACTGGCAGATCATCCATCACTACTCAGGGTGGCCCAGCTTAATAGCAGGGATGCTGAAGGCCACAGTGCAGCTTTGCCTCTCACCTTACAGAAAGCGAAATTGGGGCTCAATCTCCACACTAGCTAAGTCTGAGTCCAGATCCTCTCAGTTCTCAAGTGTTCTCAATACTGGGCTACTGTGCCAAAAGGGGGCCCTCCTGCTCCCGTTTGCTCCTCCTCTTCCACAGCATTACTGAAAAAAACATATCCAAGCCAGACAGCTCACACAAAGTTCAGTACTGTCTGAGGGAATTTGCTACAGGTCTGAACATACCTAATAGCTCAAGACCCTCTGTGCACTCAGGAAGAATTTGGGTACATTCTGCCTTCAAAATTAAACCAAAAGGGTGTTGTCTTCTTTAGGCCCAAGCACTTGTGTTTTGCATACTTAAGCACTCAGGGAAACTGCTGTTTCAGAACAGAAGCATCAATTGATTTTAGGACCCTCCACTGGCCGTGCAGTATTTGAGCGTTCTCAGTTAGGCATTCTTAGGCAACTATCAGCCCTTTAAACCGTATCTGAAACTCAATCTGAGCCAGTCGCTATCTGCACTGAAGAGGACAGAAAATTGATGTATTATTCAGGATGGTGCAACCCTGGACACCCCAAGCTTCCAGGACACAGTAAGGGAAGAAGGCAGGATCTGACCCTGTGGGGCTGTCTCCTTGCGCTCTCCTGTCTTCCCTGAACAACTGATCCACAAAATCACCTTTTTGTATTTCATGGTGTGTGAAGAGGAGCAGGGAGCCGCTACCCAACCCAGAGGGTAAGGCTGCGACTATGACCTTAGACGCAGAGCCCGTTCCAGAGCTCACATCTCTTCAAGGACACCACAGCGGCCAGGCTGCCATGAGGCAACACTTGGCTATTCAGGCAGTGCTCAAATAGCTTCTCTCCATCTACTCTAGAGAGAAGTAAACAGGCTGGATGGCAGTGTTTGCCAAAGGATCCTTCCCCAAAGGATCTTTGCCAAAGTATCCTTCCTGTCCTGCCAAACTATCCTTCTCCACTGTAGTCAGTTTACTATAAATCAGAAGTATGAGTAGTTTTGAAAGGCCCAAAAATCAAGGAAATGGTCAAAAAGTGATTTTAAAAATTCGTGTTCAAACTGTTGTTTTCAGAACTGAAGAGTGCTTTTGTGAGTATCGACACGAGGAAAACCCTCCAGGCTCCTTGTGGGGATCACTTTCCCAAGTGTCTGGAGCTCACGTCTTTTCTGGAATATTGGAAGAGTAATATATAGAGAATAATCCCAGGTTTGTAAAAATTTTGAACTCAACAGGTAGAGAACTAAGCTCATAGCATTTTTAACACCCTCAGATGCAAGTAACTGCACAGACAGAAAGTATACTGGATATTTGGTTCATTAGTGTAAAGGCAGAGTTGACTGTTAAAGGTGAGAAGAGCATCCTCTCTTCTTCACCCTACATGAACAATACACTGTATTTCATATTTCATCTACCACAGAAAATGTTGTGGTGTCTTCTGCTTTATAGTCAAACTCCTTTTAAAAATCCAAAGCTGTAAAATAACTTATGGCCTTGATTCATTTGTATTTTGAAATTATGACAAAACAAAAAGCCAATATGGCTGATATCTGGTTTCACAGTCTTAACTAAAAACACTTTCCCTCCTTTTTGGCAGTACCGTGGATTTTATTAAAAAAATAGTCTTAGATTCTTTTTTCTTGCTATTCCCACACAATAATCACAGCTGATAAAAACAACAGAAGTTTTGCTTTTTTTTCCTAGGGTTCTGAAAAGTTAGCTGTCAGTAAACTAAGCTGTCCTCCATTTGCTTGTGTGCAACAAAAATAGACTTCAGTCTGCAACAGCCACATTGCATGTATGTGCAATCCATTGTATGCATGGATTCAGAGTCCAACTGATTGGAAACATTTCTATGCTAGTCTTCAATTTGACAATACAAGGCATACAGGAATAAAGCAGTAGATTTGGAAAAGCTATTTATAGTGCATATGCCCCAAGGAGACATAGCTAATAACTAATTCATTTCACATCACACATTTGAATGCAGTATGAAAACTTCACAGTTTCTTATCAGCAGAGGAGAAAAGACCCCACTGTGGCTTTCTTTAAAATAATTAAGGATTCTTTACCAAAATATTTTAATCAAACTAAGTCTCCACAGTAGTCGTTTATTTCTGTGCCTTGTATCTGCTTCCTTAAGAGGTCCATGCCTAATAAAGATTTAATAAAAGCAGTTCACAACATAGCAGTCTGCCAAGCTATTAAAAATGACATTCACTTGCCTAAATAACACATTTGTTTATCAAATGGTTTTCTACAAGCTGGATTAAAATCCAACACACTATCCTATCAAGAGGACACAAATTGAAAAATCTGCTAAAAACGTTCAGTGGGCAATACAACCAGGACATCTGCAAATGTAGAAAAGGTTTGGGGTTGGTTTAGCTTTGTGTTGTAGCGAAAACAGATCGGTTAAGTATTGTTTAGTGGACTAGATAGCTGAATATTTTATTACAAATGATTTAGAATTAAACAACAGGTAAGAAAGTAAAATAAGGATTTGAAGTACCCAAGAGATATCAATAATCACACTCTGTTTGCCTTGTGCTGCAAACGTGGCAGAACCAAAGCTGCCAACAGCCACAGTGCTGAGTGCAATGAGAGTCTTCTAATTTCTGCACACCCTCAAATCTTTGCTTTCTTTTTTTATTCTTCCACATGCTGCTACCAGGTGTTGTGACAGCTTGACTGCAATGAGAATGTCCTGGGAACAGTGTGATTTCAGCAAATACTAGTGCCAAAGCTGTATCATAAATAAACCGGTAGGGGATGCTGCAAGGAGATCCAGCTGGTACTCGACAGGAGCTACTATTGTCATGGGACTGCACTGTTCAGTAGCAGAAAAATAAGGGTCCTTGGAAAAAAGGAAAACCAACGCTGTAGACTGAGCAAACAAAGACCCACTCTTTAACCTGGGACTTTATAATTAAAAGGGAAGTTTTTGTTAATAAGTTTTATGCTGAAATTGTAATTAATTGCTATATGAAACAATGTGAATTAACTCCTTTAATTTGTAATCCAGTGCCCCTAGGGCCCCTACGTTTTACCCAGTAGCATGACAACATCCTAATTTACTTTTACCACAGCAGAAGCAGTATGAAAATTATTTAAAATACACGTTGAACATACAAGAATAGCTAGATATTGTGAGCTTATGCAGTAATTTAAGTTGAAGGTTCAGTAAAAATGCTGGGAAACAACAGGGAAGAATAAATACATACACATCCTAACGACTCATACATAATTGCCTTTTTATTAAGCAATCTGCTATCAAAAGCAGTTACTTTATAGATGGGATGCTTGTTTTCAATTTTATCAGCCATAAAATATAATGGGTAAAAGCTGGATAAACATATTCTCAATCCCTAATTAAATTTCACAAAGAATGCAGATCACCTTCAATATCCCCTAAGGGCTTTTAGGATTTGGGTAGGTTTTTTTTCTCCTTTAGTAAAATATTCTGATAGCATTAGGAAGCACTAATCAGGTGACCGTGAACATCCATTTCCAGAATCAGACCTCTTCTAGCTGTACAAAGATGTACTACTTTGAATTTTTTGTGCATTGGGATTTTTGGGGGGAGGAGTGAAATGGGGAGGAGCTGATTTGAGGTTTGCTCATTTTTAGGTTGGGGAGGGCTTTCAGAAATTTTTTATTCTGTTTGTGTTTTTGCTGTCTGTTCATTTCATTATATTTACTGTATTACATACATATTATCCAAATTTTTTACATTCTGAATCACTGCATTAATCATTAATGAAATATGTCCCCAATGCCCAGCAATGAAGTGACAATATATTAACCACTCAGATTATTAAAGCAAGTTATCTAAATTACAACGAGAAAAAGCCAGGTAAGTTTGTGAAGTGTAGTTAGTTATATGGGGGTTTAGCAATAATTATTAAACTAAGTAATATCAAATGCTTATTTTTCAGATTTTACTCTGAGCTAGATCTTCAGAATATATGTTACCCATTAGCATACACAGACTCTACACAACTTTTGAAGACAGAAATTAGCTTAGCTGTTTGAATTCCTAAATATAAGGTACAACATCAGCTATTAAAAGTGATTGCCGCTTTTCATTTTTGCTTACATTGCATTTAACAGCTTGAAGGGCATTATGTGATAGCTAGTGATTTTATTGAATCTTTAATCTTGACTTCTGTGCATTAACTCAGTAGCAGAAGACTTTTTAAGCTATTATTTAAATTAATATTTAGTAATTGCTGTCCCAATGTAAACTAGTTAATAATTGCATTACAAAAACAGGCAAAGAAATAAAACCCAAAATAGAAAAGAAGCAAATACTAAATAACTAGTAATACTGGAGAAAAGCTTTTCTCTCTTTTCATCAAGTATAAGAATTATCTATTTCCCCAAGGAAATTCCCATAATTTCACTGTTAAATCCTGTAGCAAGGGAACACTGCAAAAGTATAAGCTGCCAAAAATGCAAGATTTTTAGTTATTAAATCCTTCTACTTCTAAAGAAGAAGAATACAGCACTGCATAAGCAAATAAATCCAAGACATGTGGCAGCACATCTGGCTTTTGGGGCCTTTGATTACACAGTAGTGAGTCTAGTCTCATTAGCACCTTCTCCACAATACAAAAAAGTGAAAATATCACTTGAAAGAGCAATAAGAGAAGGCTAAGAAGTGATCTCAACACGAAAAACATTTCTAACCATTGCACTGCGAGGGAACATGGTTATTACCATGTCTCCCTGTGATGTACCAACACAGGAGTCTGATGTGCCAGTGTATCACTGTGTCAGGAACAACTGGAGCACTCTTAAATAGCAGTGCTTTGAGCAAGTGTTCAATGATGTTACAGTGTTGAATGTACATTTAAGTTCATATCAGTATGCTGTTGCTGAAGCTACATTTTTAGATGGGAATGCAGTAAGAAAATGAACCGCTACAACAGCAAACAGCACGCAATACTGTATTATATGCACTTCTCATAGAGGGGGGAAAAAATGACAACTGCCTTCTGTCTGCCTATTGCTGTGAACAATTGAAGTCTCATTCTGAATCCCTCCGTTGTGCCAACTTCATGCTCTAGCTGTGAATTTCAATGAGATATAAAGCTCTGCTTACTACTGTTTTTCCCCTTATTTCCCACCATGTCTGCCATGCTGCACCAGTGCATCAATCCAACAAATCCCTTTGGCCCATTTGTAAGGTAGACCCAAGGGAGAGTCTCTGACCATATGGACAGCTCTTTCCATGTGGGCCAGACTTACCAGCTGCATTAAATCCTTGACTGTAGCTGTTTTACCTACATAGAATTCTTTTAAATAATCAAAAATGCAAATTAAATTTTATATGATTCTCAGCATAACTCTGCCCCTGAACTTTTCTTTCCATCGTTTTTCTCCTTGTATTGCAAGGTCTATCTTAGTGTTTGTTTCTTATATATCAGCAAAAACAGCCCTTTCCAAAATCAACTATTTGAATTCTTCTACTGAACACTTCAAAGTCTGCACCCTCTCCCTGTCGCTTCAGATACTATCACTTCTCTGTGCTCAAAAGTTAGAGCTAATTATTTGATCTATATATCATCCTGCTCTAATTCAACCTATTATCTAGCTGGAGCATCACAAGTGTCACCGTAAGCGTTCAATTATATATGAAAACCTTTAAAAGAAAAACATTGCGATTAAACTCACAAAAATGATGAGATACAAGAATCAAAATTGTTGCAACAAGTTCAATGTACCTTTCTATACATTTACCTCCTTCACTGAAGGACTGTGGAACAAAAAAAAAAAAAAGTTTGCAATCATACATACAATTAAAAATAGTAACATATCACATAAAAATAACATTTAAAAGTTTTTCTAACCTTTGGATAGTTGACTTCAATACACATACTTTTAATTTCACATCAGAAATATCCCTAGGTCTCAATTATATCCAAATTCTATAGTTACTTTCAATATAATCCCTTTACTTCATTAGCAGGATTTTAAAACTCAGTCTTCAGCATTTTATCACTGTTACAGACCTACCTACACTATCGGAAACCTGTCATCCCACGACAGCCCTATTCTTGGTGAAGTGAGTGGTTGAGGAGAGACTGATCCATCCCATTCTTTTTACCAGAAGCTACCAGATAACCTGTCCACAGGCTACAGTACTTCCACAGCAGTCAATGAATACCAGAACTGTATACTCTGTGGTTAGCTATAACTTCCTGTGTCAGCTCCTCAGTATTTCCAACACAGGTTCTCACTGTTGTTACTGTGCCAGTAAGAACCTCTCTCAAGGACATTCCTATTCAGAAGTTATTTTGTTAGTAATGAGAATTTTCCTGAGGATTGCAAATACAGCAGCGTGACACTTCTTTATAACCTAAAACTACCATTAAATAATACTAGAATTTCCCAGAACAAAGAAAATGAAGCTGCCTCACCCAAGTGCTTTGACCTGCCAACTGCAGACCTGCCAAGAGAAGTTTTTGCAAACAATAGATAACATGACTTATCACAAAATTCTGGGGATGGAGAAGGAAGAGGAGTATTTGACACAGACCACTACAAGCCAACTGTATGCCATGATAGATGGTATCATAATTTAGCAAGCAAAGATGTACTTATCTGCCTGTTCCACTAATAATTCACACAGAAAACTACCAATTATCCATGTGCCAAAGGTATGACCTGTTGCTATCAACTGAAAAGACTGACATATTCTTCAATTATTTGCTGTATTGCACTAATTAAACAGAAGAATTATGGGAACCTTTCATTAACCTCTCAGCAAGTACATACATTTTTAAAGAGTTGCATTCAAAAGGGTAACCATTTGCAGGCCAACTCTGCAAGGCTGAACCTCAGAGACATTCATTCTTAAAAGCTAATATACTTATGCCACACAATGGAAACCAACTTTTATGTAGCAGCTTCAAAGCCATGTGCAACCCAAATTCTTTACGTGTGACCTAGAGGCTTCTTAATTGTGGTCACGCTCAACAGGACTAGCTGATCGTTTAGACAGCAGGTGCTGTAAGATATCCCTCAACAGGACCTGGACATTCACAAAGGGCCAAAAATGCCAGTCGATCTGGGCTCACAGCTGTCCACTCCAGACTTCAGCTGCTCTCCCAGCCCTTCCTAGTACTTTGTGCACTATGGAGAAGCCAATGGAAGATTTTGCATCTGGTACAGCAGTCAGATAAGGATAAACCTCAACATCTGAAGGCGGAGGCAGGGAATAGCCACAGCCCAATATGCCACATGAAGAAATTCGGAAGATACAGCCAGGAATCATTTCCTTCCATCTTTGGGGAAAAGGAATAACAGCTCTCAAGTCTTATACAATTTCTATTCAATATCCAATCCACTTACAAATCAAAATTTTAATAAACTGTGCAATTAGATTTATACTCAACCAATGCCGCATTTAGGCAAGACAATAAAAAAAAGTTTCATCAATTTCACATTTTAGATTTCATGGACAAGCACAGGAATATATTCTACTGGATACTAGAGAAAGTCTTTTGACATGTGGACTAATGCCACAACTCCACAAAACAAACTGAAACTGGTAATTATCTGTGTTAATAAAGTTATCTCCCTTATCATTCAGAAGAGACACAGGTAGGAGAGAGAAGGTCTTTCCATCTAAAACAAAAGCAAAGAGAAATTTCGACCTCAGAAAGCAGGCCAGTTGGCACTAAGATTGCTTGCTCATTCCCACAGTTAGATGAGATACAAAACAGATAAAGAAATTTAATTATTAAATATCATTTAGAATAGTACATTATTGGTCTATTTCTCCTTTTGCTAACACAGCTGTTATACACAAAACCTGTTTTGTTAGAGAAACAGAGTCTGTTTCCATTTTATGACTGCTGAGTATGCAAAGCAAATTGCAAAATATAGGTCAAAAAGGTGTGTTTTTGTTTCAGATTTTATTTCTTTTCAGATTTTATTTCTTTTCCACAGATTATAAACCCAAATAAAGTTGTGTTGCCAACAGTCTACTATGTACCTATCACTGAAGACAACTTTTTATATCTCAGGAGCAGTTAAGTTCCCCACTAAGCTGCAAACTTGTAAGGAGCTGGCAAAATCAACTGCCAAAGCCAGGCTAGAAGTCTTTCAAAAAAAATTTTTTTTTTTTTTTAGTACTTTTAGTAGGAGATAGATGGTGAAAAGATAGCCCACAGCAATGGGTACAAACCATACTGTCACAACTACTCAAAAAGCAACAGAATCAAGAGTCAAAAGAGATCAAAAAAGGTTAGTATACATGACTGTACCTTGGTCTATCATTTGGAAGATATAATTTATCAGTGCAAGCAGTGCAGCTTGTCTACTATATTTAGGGCTAAAACCAGATGGATTCAGTCAAGGAAATCTGAGGATTCTAGATGTCACCAGAGTCGCCTTGTGCACAAGCTTCCTTATAGCTTTCCCTAAAAAACAAAGAAATTCAAGACAAAAAGAAATGGTGAAAATTTTCCACATCTACGGGTAATTTTTCAATCAGGAACAAAACTGTTGACCCTGTAAATAATGCAGGCACCTTGTTCTCCTAATCGTTTTCAATAACAGAAATATACTTCCTTAATGGACTTTTCCCAGGTTTACAAGACAAGAATGTAAATCAGAAGCTGTAGCCTAGATCTCTCCAGCTTCTATACTCACTTCCACCAGTGAGCAATTAGCTGAGACTCAAGAGAGTTTCCTCTCTCATCCTCCTAACCCTACAGGAGTAGGGAGTATTTCTAGAATTATCAGGGAGGTGCTGATAGTTCGGTCCTGATCCAAGTCATCAAAATAATTATCTTGAAAATTCCTTAGTGTGAAACTCTTCCTATAGCTATCAAGAGGATTTAGCTCAGAATAATCAGTTTACTCTTCATCAACAACAGTTCAGAAATGACTGCTGAAGTAGCATTTTAAGAAGCATTAACTACTGCAGTCAATAAACTGAAAATGGATCCCAGAACATCAGTCTACAGGATCCACAGAACAGGTGCTCTTTCATTTTTAATGTAGGAATGTAGGATCTGTTAACAAACAAAAAAAAGATAATAAATTCACACAAGCAAACAAGTAAAATACTCTATTTCAGAGAAACAAACTGTATTTTTGTCTTCAGAACATAAGTAGGTCAAGTTAAGGAATCCATTTTAGATTAAAATTGGTATCCGAGGTACCCACTGCATAGGTAATAGCCCAAAATATCAAGCCTTCATCCCCAAAATACTGTTGAGTCCACACAGCATCACAGAGAATAACCTTACAGATCCTTGTGGGAATATATTCTCCATTTTAGTTTGCATCCTTTACTTTTCTTCAAGTGCCTTTCCTTTTTTGTACAGAGATATATACTGGAAAACAAATAAATGCAAGTACTGAATAAGAAAAAGAAAGTATTATCCACGCCAGGATGATTTCAGTGCTTATTTACACATGCTTACGTTTAAACTTGCAGAGCTTTGAAATTCAGCAAGATGAACTGCTGCATCAAAGCAGTCCTTTTTACAAAGGCATTTGTCATTATGTGAGTCTAATCTGGACAGCAGCAAACTATTTAACTTAGTCACTCAGGTGTGTGCTTGCACGCAGCTTATCATGAGACAGAGTTTTCTTTCTACTTTTTGTACCATTAAAAGCAGTACTTTGAATAAACAGTCAGTCTAAATCAAACCTACAGTATTTTTCTGTGGAAATGAGGCAAATCCTCTGGGTATGCAGCCTATCATAACTATCATTTCCAAAGCAGTAGAATTATGATAATTTACACCAGCAGAGGATTGGTATATATTGCTAATAGAACAGATTTGGCAAAAGTAATCAAAAATTATCCATATATAATATGGGAAAGGCAAAGAAAAAGACATACAGAAAGCTGTCTCCTAGAATGACAAACCAGTGCACTGGGTATTCTTTATAACCAAAGTGAAATACACTTCCCATCTCTTATATCGCACTTTCCTTAAAAAGACAGACTCTGCTAAAAGAAATTCAGTCCCTCATGACTTGGCTTACAAGATGGGTGGCAAGCAGACAAGGGCAATTATTAATCAAATTGCTAAATGAAAGCACATAGGAAGATAACTAAAATACTTAAGATGTGAAATCAATAACTACTAAAATCAACATCTTGCGTAGAATTTCTTGCAAAAGTATTAAAATGGAATGGCCACTGCAGAAAATACTTTCAAGTCATTGAATATTCTTGTCAACTGTATGGCTTAGGAATTTCAGATGTTCAACAATTTTTAAATGATATGATCAATGACTATGGTGCTTGAACAACAAATACACTTGTTTATCACTAGATCATCTAACTCACCACTGGAAGAGCTCATGTAAGCATTATTTGTAGCAAGCAACTATGCAAGATCTTTCTAAGTAATACTTTTGTAATTTTACTAGACCACATTTGTTAAGTTTTGCAACAGTAACAAATTAGCACCACTTTTCACCAGTGTCCTGTATACATTTTGAATATACCCCATCAAAATGCTGTCTGATAAGAACAACTCTCTCTCTGTGCTCTCCCTCTTATGTTTACAAATTTATTTCTAGATAAAGATAAGAACCAGCGTAAAAAAAACATAAGAACCAATGTAAAATATCCTACATTTCCTATGATGCAAAACTACATGTTATACTGTACTTCTGGCTATTAGGACAGGTCTTTTAACTTTGTACATAAGTTTTAAAAGTAAGTGAAAGGACACTAACAGCTCATCTAGAAACTGCAGGAGAGAAAAGATCAGTGAACTCTACCATTAAAATGCACTGACTGCAAATGTGGATACACTTAAAAGCTACACCTCTTGGAAGCATGATTACTATGTGCTAAGATATCCAAAGACAACTAACAAATGTGAAACACTACATGCATTAAATTTGGCCATCTAGAACTATAAAAACTCCACAAAAATCTCTTGATACACCTAGATTCTTCTAGGGTCTTCATTTTACTGAAAGAATTGGGAGTTTGCTCCATGAGTACATGTTTAAAACATGGGTTTGACATAAATAAAAATTAAAATGAACCTAAAAAGAATTTAGCCTGTTCAGATAAAGAGTCAATGGGGAGCACTCCAAGTTGCACTTACTGCGATGCAGGAATCCTGGTGCAATAAATTAAGGCTTACAATTCCCTGTAAACAAGGAAGAGTTTTATTCCTCAGTCTGCTGTAGCAAGTCTTTGTTGCTCTATTTTATTTTTTCTTCATACTGTCTTGGAAGGCGGATTTTTCATTCTGTTTGAAATAATCTGATGCTCCCATTCCTCTTGATCTGTTGTACCACATATTTAGAAAGTTGCATCTCCTGAACATCACACCTGACTGCTTCACTGTGCTGGCAGTATATACGCAGCACGTTGAGGCTTACTTTGCTGTTACCTGGTAGTGAGGAATCCAAACACTACAGTGGATCTATTACAGAGGAAGAAAAGTTTTACCAGGCTCATGCTCTTTACCAGCATCAAGTCAAGCCGCTCCAAGATTCAACCTCATGATCCAGTTACTATTCTCAGCGAAACCTTTGATAACTACAAGGTACTTTTGTTGGTATTCAGTGAGATCAGAAGCATCATTTTTCACTACCAGCAATTTAGTCCACTGTAGGTCCTCATTATCCATGTGTCAAAAGCAAAGGGTACCACCCGTAAGGGCAGCGTGAATGGAAAGGCAAGCTCTCACGACACTTCTGCGAGCAGTAAGCAAAGGCTTCTGGAGGAGATCACGCTATCAGTTGAGAGAGGATTGTGCCAGTATATAGAACAAAGTAAACAGATAAAAAGCATTCTTAGAGTAAAATTTTCCTTTGTCCAGTTATTTCCAAAATGAAATACACTTTTTCACATACTCGTTGTTACTGGGTGCATCACCTAGGTTTTTGAAATCCTGTCCTTTGTTAACTAGCACTGTCTTCTACAAGCAGTGATTTCTAATTTGAAATGAAGGTTTATTTGTGGTATAGCCATGACTTCAGAAAGCTTACATGGAAGAGGCAGTATCTTTTATTAGATCTGCTGACACAGTTGCACTCAAGGTGGGGAGGAGAACAAACATACCTTCAAGCACACAAGACCTTAAAACCTGCAGAAGGCTTTGTCCTCAAAAGCCCGTTCTCTCTTTTTCACTCTCCCTCTCTTTTTTTTGGGAGGATAGCTGTCCTAACAGAAGATGTTACCTCCCTAAACACCTTGCCTTTCTTTTATCATTGCAGCTACAAATTATTACCATTATGATTTTTAAAGCATTTCTGCATTAGCTAACAGTCTTCCAGAATTTTATGATTACCCAAAAGTAAAACCGAGATAGCAAATGGCACAGTCTGGTATTCTACCACTAGCAAATAATACTCTGTCAAAGTATACTACCATTTAGTAACATAATGAAAAACAAGGGAGGACTACGTGCTGCAGTACAACCAAAATTGGTCATAGGATGAAGACAGATGATAATTGTTTAGCATGACACCACTTATGACACAGTGACATAGAGAATTTAATTCACTGCTTCAATTTTTATCATCATCTTGAAAGTTTACTATTGCTATGACCACTATTACAGCATTTAGTTAAAGACTACAGCATATGCTATATACACCGACTGCCATAAATATTTTCTTAAACTGCAGATTATGTTTTTCTCCCCCAACTTCTGTAGATTTTTCAAGACAACAATAGTTGCTTTTTCAAATACAGCTCTAGTGCTGTGTGACTGATTTCTCATTCTAGGCTGAATCACCAAAAAAGCAAGCCAATTGGTTAAAAAAAGCTGAATACCATAGCAACTGACCTGCAACCTTACTAACATCCAGTAAGGATTAGTTATTTAAATAAGAGCTACAAGTGAAAATGCCTGGCTAAAAGCAGATCTGGTGTAAGATCAACAGTGCAACAAAGCTACAAAAAAAGGTGCTTAACTCCTCCCCAATCTTTCCCCATAATACCTTTTGATTGTAAAGGGCAGCAGAAGAATCTTCAGATTCTTATTAGTTAAGGGAACGATAAAATATCTGTGCTACAGTACTGACTGCATATATATGTATATGTATATATAAATATATATGTATATATAAAAACAATGCAGACTCTGCAAAAACAAACAGAATTAGATATTGCAAGAACAAGTTACAGAAACAACTGAAAAATAACAGAGCTTGACCTTCAGTTTTAATTAATAATCACATAATTCCATGATAAAAAAGGATAGAAGCTTCTAAAGAAACATCTCAAAATATATTTAATACTACCTTGGCCAAGTCAGTGTCACATCAAAGTAGTGAAATATTAGCAATGAAGACAATCTCTAAGGATTGCATCAGGTCTACAAGGAATACACTTGAAGAGTCATTTTGCTCTAAGATAACAGTAAGAGTCCTCGCGCTTCAGGAAAGCATAATGCTCTCCCATGCAGCTGAAGAATGTAACTATGAAATTTGCTTTAAAGAACATGTCCCCACCTGTCCTGGGGGTACACTGCATTGCGCAGTGAAGAACTGTAGTCCAATCTCTTCAACTTTTTTGGATGGCTTCTACACAGACACTATTTCACTGCATAGTAAGTACCTCAAGGACTTTCACTGCAGTTGGCCTCACAGATCATGAGAAAAACAGATTTACTATTCTCTGTGCATCCATTTAATGTGGAATTCAAAAAAACTGCTATGAAGTGACTTATCAAGCCAAAAGGACCAAGTATAATACTAGCAGTAAAATCATCTAAACTGCTTTTAATACTAGGGATAATTTTTCAACTAAACAAATAGGAGTTAAGTTCTTAATTCTACAGTGTCAAATTAAGTTACATTCCTTCTGACCTGTTATTGACATTAAGGAGTGCTATAGGTCACTCACGGTGATGAAAATTCAAACACGTGCTGGCAGCCAAAATGTACATTTGGTGGGGGGAGACAGAGGAAGGAAGGCCTTACTTTAGGTTCCCAAATCGCATACACACACACATGTGCACACACACTTGCTTTTCTACACAAATTAGAAAACGTAAATCAAGGACAACAACTTATTATAACAACAAAGGTCAGAAGGGCCTAGGTACAAAATTGTCTTTGACATGAGCTCTGAAATAACTTTCCTGTGCTCAGAGTGGCATGGAAAAAAATAACAAAGACACAGTAGCACAGCAGTGGTTCAGTGACTGAAGGACATGATGGTAAGGACAAAATTAGAGCTTGAGGTAGAATGTAAAATGAAAAAGTAAGTTGATCAGTAATGGGCCAGGACAACGACTCCAGCTGCAGTGTTTCGAGAACTGTCTGGGAGAGGGTAAGAAGAATGCTGACAAAGTCAGAAAATAGAACAAGAAAAGGGAATGTTTCTCCTCTATCCACCTGGCAGAAAGGAACTATCTGAGCACAAACATTTACATTGCTCTTGTCATGAAATTTATTACAACAAGTTAGAATTATTTTATATACAGTACTATCAGGATTTTTAAAAATAAACTTTTAAAAGTAACTTGAACCATCAGTTTTTTTTTTTTCTGTCAGAAAAGTAAACTTTTTAAGGATACATATCTACATGTAAGTCCAATTGAAGAATATCTGAACGCAACTCATTAATGAGAAGGAAACTCTCTGTTAAGACAGCAAGGCCTTGTTTCACTTAGTAAGTGGAACTGCCCATACAGATGGTGCCCCCAAAAGTATTAATCATAAAAGGGGGCATCTAAACACAAGCACCGTATACTCAACCAGCAAAACAATCTGCTTGGTTACAATGATCCAGTCTCAGCAAAACACACAAACCATCAAATAGAAATGCAGCTCACCAACCCTTATATTATTATAATGTTCTTTTATTTACATATATATATATACACACACACACACACATACACTCAAGCAGAACCTCATTCTTTCCCACATTTAGACACCTACGTTCACAAGTGAGCTGACCTAGGTAGTTCAAGACGCTCTGCAAATTGGATCTTTGCCCATTTGATCTCAGAAGAAGCAGTGTTAAATGAGGAATTTAAAAAGAGAGAAAAAAACCAACAGTAGCACAAGCTGTGCCCTCTATGTGAAACCTCTGCCAAACTCCCCCAGTGTTATACACAAAGAACAGCATCCCCTCTAGTAGTATGTAATATTACCTTCTCTGAGAAGCTCTTAAGACCATTATGAAGATGATAAACCACAGCGGTGAAGTTAGCTGACTTGCCCAAGGACACTCATAGTATCAGTGGCTAAGTGAGAAACAGAGCAAGAACTTTCTTTTTTTTAGTTCAAATAAAAAACTCCCTCTATACACGTGCCACTAGTACAGAAGACAGTCAGTGCCATTTCATGCAGTTTTCTATACTCCAACTTAAAAAAAGAAAACAAAACAGATGGCATGTGCAACAGAGTTACTCAGCAGGTGAGAGACAGAAAAAGAAGAGAAACGAATAAAGAGAAAAAAGGCTACACGCCTCTACTTTTATTTGCAAGTATTTAGGGTTTGCATCATCTCCGGGAAAACTCGAACTCTAAGTAACAACATTTATTGCCTGCACCGTCTGGGCATGCCACTTCCTCTAGGAGACAATCATTTTCAAAAACACTTTTATTCACTTCTTGTATAGTGACATGATACAATCAATGAACTGTAAACATCTTTTTCACATATGCTTTTTGTGGCTTCTGTAGTCCATTGTCCTAAGGGCTCCCTTCAAACAGCCATCTGGGGTGAAAACGTAAGTAAGTGACAAACACCCTTACCTCCAAGCCCATCTCCAGAATCAACCTCATAGATGCTCTCCCCTTCCATGTTGTCTGCAGCACCCAGCAGAAAGCAAGGTCTCCCACGAGTGATTTGCTCAGGCTCCAGAAGGAAGCTGAATCCACCCACTCTGCAGCCAGCAAGTGGTATCTTTCAAAGAAAAACATAAATATAAAGCCATTGATCTACTTCCGTTAAACAAAGTAGAAGTCATTTCATTTTCTCCCTTAAGCCCTTGATTTTCAAGACTGACATTCAAGACTGTGGAATTAGTTCCACACCTACTATCTCATGTTCTTATTTTCGACCACTTGGGTTATATCTATACAGCCTTTTTTCCAGTGGATATCTGAGCTCCTTTCTACTTGTAGATTTAACCACCATTGAAAGTACAAACCCTCGATCCCCCGTAAGGAGGTTGCATCAACCCAAATTCCAGAACTCTATTGAGGGAGAAAGCCTCAGTACAGACCCATGCTTATGATTATTCATGTGGCCTGAAAGGACTCAGGGTGGGCAAAATGGAGCAATTTACTGTCCATCCACAGGATCAGCTTTCATTTGGCACACTGTGGATGCTCTGAGCCAAAATTACATTCAAGTTGCAAACAGCAACACAGTCTGAAAGCATAGAGATTTTGTGGGTTGGCTTTCTTAAGTCTACTCTTAGGTTAGACAGAGGGAGCATCTCAGGTTAGCAATTAACTTGATCCACAGATGGGTGTAAAGGAAAGTGTAAAGATGAGTGCAGAGAAAAGAACAAACAAACCCTTTAGTGTATTTAAGAGGAAGGCAATAAAGAAGCAAAATCTCTTTTCCTTAAATTGAGTCTGAATAACTACTTGCCTTTGTATTACTCAGTATAGCTGGGGTTTTTTACCACCTCCTTTCCTTTTTGCATAAAAGAAAATAATTCTCAATGAATTTTTAAAAAGTACTAATGAGTCAGGAAACACCCACGCATCAGTGCCTTTGGGTGGAAGAGACAAAAAGCAATCAGAAAAGCATGGAGTTACTACAGTAGTTTTGAAGCAAGCAAAGAACTGTCGCACATCAGATGCTCATGATCCAAACAGCAAAGTAAGAACAAGCTCCAGCACTCATCCCCACATGTAAGATTTGCAATCTGATTAGTTTTAAAACAAAGGAAAATAGAAACCAAAACCCATCTGCAAGGAGCACAGAGGCCTATCTCTGCCACAGATGAAGTTGGACAGGCCAAAAACATAAAACATGACGAGAGAATGATGAGGATATACATGAGAGATGTGATTTACAAAACATAGTTCAGGTACCATGAATAAATTAGAGCTAGTTATGGAGCAATGTATTGGTTGTCTCCTTGCCATGTTCAGATGAGTAAATACCAAGGAATTTTTACATGCAAATCTGTGGCTTTCTCTTTTGCTTAATTGTCCCATGCCACAGCATTTACTGAGAATGCAGAAAAGGGGAAAAAATATGCATTATCATGAACTGCCCTATATGTTTTGGTTTTTTTTATCTCCCTTCTTCAATTTCCTATCAATGAAAAAGCAGTAAATATTAAAAATGCATCTATTCACACATTTAGCAACAGAAAACCAATAGTTCAAGTATTATGTCATTTTGTTGATAAAAAGAAGGGCATACCTAGAAGCTTCACACCAGATGACCTCTATATCTTCAACTTCTTCAAGCATCTCTCTCAGCATCTGCATGTATTTGTCCATTTTCCGCTGGTTGAGCCAGTGCAGGTGTATGCCATGTAACAGAGCATGCATGGCACTGCAAAACACTGAGCAGACTTTCCATGGAGTGAAAACGGTAGTGTAGCCATCTTACGTTGCCGATCCCTTCGCTTAAACTCGTTTCAGTGATTCAAAGCATTATTCTGAATCAACAGCCAAGTTTTTCAGAAGGTATGCCACTGAAATTTGCTAAAAACTGAAGACTGAGAAAGGATCCTTGATGTAATGCTGATTCTTACTGAGTAAGTATCCGTTGCAAAAAAATTTGTTTTTTTTTAAAAAAATTCATACATTTTACTTTACAAAATAGGAGTATACTTACCAAATAAATAACTGGAACACAGTGGCTATAGTACCAAGCTCTGGCTGAATACTCACACTTGAAATATGCAGGTTTCAAATGCTGATCTAAGATATTCACAAGAACATTAACTGTTATAGTTCTTGTTTATAAAAGTAAATGCCATCAAGCAATGACTATTGGATTCCCATGATGAAAAAATCTCTGTGGCTATTACAGGATTTAGTACTATTTTTACAAGACAAATGGTCAGATGAGCAAATTACCATAATTTGAGAAGGTAAATTTGAGAAGGGCTTTCAAATGAATTAACTTTTCTTGCAAGTTGCATTTTGAAAAGGTCTTCTTTTCCTGTTCAGATCTTCTCATTGCCAGTTCTGGGTTTTATGAAGAACGCGTTAGTCCTCCCACACAGTGATACAGAGAAAGAATGCATATAGAGTTACTGCTGACCAAAGATGTTCAGTGTCTAAAAACTAAACACCATATTTTTATCCAGGTTTATGCCTATGTATCTGTGTTTCCTGCATGCAGCATAAATACCTATCTTTATGCCTACTTAGACACAGGGGTTATGAAATTTAATGTGCTTATCTATGTTTATACGAAAATGTGTGTCCTTGTGAAAATTCCATGCAGTGTCTCACTCTGCATTATAATAATAGACTAAATGAAATCTGAATGCCTTATAAAACCCTGTAAGTGTAGACAGTAGTAAGTTTTAAGACATTCACTGCACAGGGTTGATTAGATTCTAGTATCACGAAACACCAGCATTTCAGTGTAAGGTTAATGAGATGAACTGTAATCAAAATCTTCTTCATCTAGTTAGAAAACTACCATTTTTAATTGGAAAAAATGAGACTAAAAAAAGAGAAACAGAAAAAAATCTTTTTAAAATGATTTATTATTTTATATTTATTCCTTCTGAAACAAAGTAACTGCTCCTTCTTTATTTCATGCTTGCTGTGCCCTTCCCACTTGGCATCTGCACAATTGTTGCTTTTAATAGCATTTCACTCACAGTTAAACCATACTGGGGGGAGGGAGAGAACACGAAAAACCCTATTGTTCTGTTCCCTGGCTATGAGAACTTTTTAATTAAAAATTGAAAACGGAATGATACAGCGGTATTGAAATCTACAGTTGCTCAAATGTAATCACAGCAGCAGGGGAAAAGACAGAGGTGGGATGCTTAGTACAGAACTGCATCACACTTGGCTGTGTTGGCCTTTCGCTTACCCCTTCAATTTGAGAGAGAAAAACCTGAAACATGAGAAGTTAGCCTTATCACAAAGGGAAAATTTCACTACAGCACCAGTGAAGAATGAGTAATGAATGAAGCAGCTACAAAACAGATAGGATGCACTGATGAGTTTGGTATTTTTGAAATTGTAGAGAATTTAAAACCTACGGTTCCAGTGGGTTACTCCTTTGGTCTTGTAGCTTCATTTTTTGACAGCATTTACCTCTTACTCACCCAACCCTTCCTCTTGCTCACATCATGTAACAGGTACACCTCCACCATCACACCAGAAGAAAAGCCATCTTGGCTAAACCATCATTGGTGCTAACAAAGATGGTATCACGAAAACAAAGAAACATACATCTGCTTAAATTTCATAGTCTGAAGTCTTTGTCAGTTTTAGGCGAAGTTGTTCCTGGTGCTGCAGGTATAACACGCTGGAGGAGGCTCAGGGAACAGCCTAAGCAAGACCAGATGTTCACAACATCTGCCTAAGCGTAGTCCACAGAACCATCCTTGACTGAGCAAGGCAGAGGGCAGTGGGAGGATGAAGACAAGAATGCATAACCAGATACTATTTGAATGATTTTTTATTATTTGCTCAGAGAGATTAAAGAAGCCTTACTGCTGTTTTAAAGATGTTCCAAGGAGTTATGTTCCCAAAGGTATGTGTAGGTCAATAAGGAGAGCCACAGATGAAAATTTCTTGTTCATTAGTTCCCTTCTCCAGCCCAGTATCAGTGCCTGATACTGCGCAACGTACAGCGAGGTGCACAGAAGTTGCACATACTGTCTGTTTATTTGCTCTGAAATCCCATAAACTGGAAGAATTTTCAGTCACAGATAGACAGGTGATCTCTGCTCTTTTTGAGCTACCCAAGCCTGAGAAAAGCCTAATCAAATGTAGGTGACTATGGTCCCTTGATCTTTTTGAAATGATCTGACCAGCCCTTTGGCTGTAGATACTGGATTTTGGGGAATTCAGACATTAACGCCCACTAAAGGACCAGAATACAACAACTTGGGTAGAACAAGTATACTTCGATAACATCTGAAAAAACACAAATTGTGTCACAAAAGTCAAGTATGATAGGAAATGATATGAATATTTACATTCATACACTTGAAATCTCCAGAGAACTTTAAATGTTTAACTCTCCACCTGAAGTCAGAAATATCCTCATGGAGCTTAGTAGATTTTGCATCACGCGCTCAGATAACAAACATGTCACAGACAGAATACCAAAGAAAGGCTACAGCGAGCACAGTAGCACACTCATCTGCTAAAACGACGACTGCAGCAGTCCACAAACAAATATTGTGGGGCATACTTTTTCAAATACAAACATTGTTCACAACAGATTCCTACCCACACCCAAACCTCCATGTTGAAGATAGACAGAACTTCCCTAGATTTCCCTAACTGCTCATGATAAATCCCAGAGGGTCTTTTCAGGTGGTCTACACATGAAAGCATTCACCTTCCCTCATCCCCTCATGTTTTCTCTCTTTGGACCATCTTGCACAGAGCACAAACAGTGAGACTGCTTCTCTCTCCCTGGTCACTAGCCCTTTGTGTTCTGTGTGTTAGAAATAACATTTTTCAATATTTTGCATTAGCTACCATTGGAGAATGGTTGCCTATGAGGAACATACTGGACATAAGAAGGGGAAGAAGTCACCTGTAGGTGACTGAGGACTTTGCAGGTGACCTTGCAGTTTTGAGGAAGACAATTCATGTCAAGGAGAATTCAAAAGTAGTAACAGAATATCAGAATTTTAGCACTATTATGTTCTTATACCGACCTCGTCACAGGACCAGAATAAAACTGATTCGTAGGTTCTTCCATCTACTTGCTCTGTCTTGAAGGGAAGGGGGAAAACGAAAAAAAAAAGAGAGGAAACAGAATAATCTGAGATAATCTGTACTACTCTTGCATCAATCCACAGGAGGCTAGTGCTGGATCCAGTCCTCTAGGTTTACCATCAAGTAGATTTACAACAAATTAGGAAAGACATCTTGTGTGCCTCAGCAGGTAGTCACCCACAGACAAGGACTCCTGCTCAACTAGACATTTATTAAAAGGAAATGAATAAGCCCAAGATTCTTCATATATATTTAAGTGCTTTTCAAGAAAGAAATCTACACTTTGGAAAACGCCTGGAAATCATATACACAGTCAGGCAATTTGTCCTAACATGTTTTAGTTAGTCCTAGAGTAATACTGTAACAAGAAGCCCACCTGACCATGAAACTTGATAATCATAATTCTCTCCTAACAGGCTCACAGTGACACAGTGAGACTGTGTCATTATTCCTCAGATATCAGATTTTTTATCAGATTCCTCAGATATTTTACCACAGAGTTGCATTTTTGAACATCTCTTCACATGGAAATCTCAATCAAGCCAAAGTTCTTTCTGGATGCAGGCATTCTTAAACACTGTCAAACTGCTCAGTTTACAATATTCCCAAATAAGGTCCATCTTTGCCTCAAAGCTTTTGCAAACTGAAGATTTTTACAAAATAAGATCAACTGCTAACCAAGTGGCTTTCTGGGAATACCCATGAAATGAGAGCCATGTATTCTGATACTGCAAGATACAGCTCAGGGAGCGGAACAGATGAACTCCACAATTTAATTTTTCCAGAATATCTATCTAAATTGGAAGAAATAGTGAACTTTAAAGTACTTTCCAGTATATTTCTACATATTTTGTTGTTAAAAATGTTAAGATTTTCAAAGAACTGCAAATCTGCCAAACTGTTCTACTACTCTCATCAGACATAGCACTTTACTTACTAGATGTTTTTCTTTAAATATATATTCTGGCCACTATGAGGAAAGTTATTTCATGCAACAGTCTCTACAGTTTCTCACTGTTTGCAATTCAGTCTCATTCTCATGTTACAGAGTATCATAAAACATTTGACATGTATTTTCTTCCTCCTGGAGTAACTGGGAAATGTGCTGTTTTTAAAATGATTTAAGACAAAACTGAGAACAGGCATTTTCAATAAGATACACAAAGACTCCAGACTATCAGTTCCTGAAGTCTGCACAATACCAACAGGAGCAGAGAACAGAGAAAATCCTCAGAATTAACTGATTTTAGAGATGCCATCTCAAAGTCTATTTTCAGTGATCATGTGCACTGCCATTTGTTCAATCTGCCTCTCTGCAACACAGTATTACATAAAGTACAACGTACTTTATGTAATTCACTACGTGAATCGTAGTGCAAGCCAAGGATTCCAGTCAAGCAAGCACAACACTCCCATTACCTTAGAAAAATAAAATAATTTTGCGGTTTGCTTTATCTGCTTGTGGCAGAAACAGCAACTCTGACACTTACAGGAATAGCAGAGGCCAAGTTAATACTTTAAAGCCACCTGATGATGTTGATTATGAGCCCCAAACTTGCACTACATATAAAGATCTCTCTCTAGGCATCCTAATTGAAAAAAGGGGATTATGCGAGAAATATTTTATTTAAAGATGTGTTTGAGAAGCCAACTTATAAAGTGTTACATAGGTACTGGGGACCTGCATGTTTCATTGAAGATTCATGGAAGGAGGAGTTACACATCTTTGACCACTACACAAATGGCTTTGATGCACACACTGCTATCGCAGTGTAGCTCTATCATCATTACCAGCACAAAGCACACCTAAAAAAGAAAAAAGCACACAAAGAACCCCTTAAAAATAATAAAAGAAAACCTCAAAAAAATTTCACCTCCTTGATCTTATTAACTTTTCAGTTTACAGTCTAAATATTCGTTAGGCTTAACAATATCCTGGTTTTCACATTAGTGAGAAAGATAGTAAAATAGCTTTAGCTAGCCTTTTCTTTTAGCTTAGACTTCTGTATTTCTTGCCAGACTAAATTTCTAAAAGACAGAAATGATATTCCATTTTGAAATCCGCATTCTTACTGTAATTAGCTATGAGTCAAGGCAATATAGCATTCTAGTATATTCCAGTATAGCAAAAATATGGAATTCATCAACATACTGATCAAAACATGATTTGCCAAAAACTGTAAAGACAATCTGGCAACAAAGTAAGAGCGACATACAGAAATAACAATCCCTCCAAGTAAAATAAAAAAGCTTCAGATCAGTAATAGCATGGTTACACTTCGAAGCTTGCAGCGTAAAAACAATTTGCCTTCCTCAGATTTTAGCTGAAGGCCTAAACTAGGCATACAATACATACTTAGAATATTTTCTCATTTGCTTTAACATTAATGATCAAAACAATGTTGAAAAGCTGAATTTAAGGCCAGCTGTAGATTTTATAACCAATCAAGAGAAATTCAGTTTGTATGCTAGAGCAACTGTGGAAATCAATTCTTAATCTATGACCTTGCTTACCACAGCTTGAAGCCTTGCAATAAATAAATGCCTTGAGCCACAAATAAGAAACATTTGGTGAATCAAAGAGACAAATAACACAGATCTACATGTGTATATATAGCATTAGAAAGGTCATATAAAATACAATATTGGGTCTTTTCTTGCTCTAACATAATAAGGTTTGAAAGGCAGGACACAGTAATTGGCTGCATTAATACCCAGGTAGTGAACAGTCGTGAGTATTTTCTTTCCAAATGACAATGTTTCATCTTTTGAGAGAACTTGTTGTAGCCTGCCTGGTATTTTAGTACAAATAACGCTTAGAAATACAGAATCTCTGAAAAAAAAAAAAAAAAATCTATTTGCTTCGTCCCAGCATATACAAAGTCTTTCTCTAATGCGCATTTACGTTTCCTTGTGAAATTGCTCAGTTCTTCATCAGTAATAAAAGAAAAAAATTCCAGAGTTCACGTACTAACTTACTCTTAGTCACAACTACCCTTCTCTTTTCTGTCCATGCTGAAGCTCTCAAATTCTCACTTTCCATATTACTACTTATTTCTCCATTAGCATTACTGAAATAAATTTAAAGCATCTATAGTAATGTTGATTTATTAATGCAGTATTTTACAATTATATTTCACAGAACAACACTCAGTTTCTGGACACAAACCTGTACATCTTTAAAATATGCCTTCCTTTCATGATGTATTTGATTGACTATACATTTTATTCAGGCAATTACTAAAAAAATTAAGTAGTACGAAACAGCACTAGTTCAGCCGATTTCGCTCTCTTAATTGTCTCCTTCCTGTTACTCTGGAATTCAAATGTGACTGTACGCTCCTTTTTAGATTAGCACAGTGTTATTAGTTTGCACAGCAGGTGACCTAAATACTCAGGGGAAGGTTTCTCTTATTTTAACCTTAAGTCAAAGGATGTAATCTAATATGAAATGAAAGAATCTGAAGATTCATAATTACCCTTGATTTGGATTTTTACAAAGACACCAAATGAGAAAAAAAATTGCTTTCTTTAAATATAATTGGAGTTTTGGTCATATTAAAAATAGAGGATTAAGTCCTTTCTAATGTCATGTTTTCACAAGATCGTGCAACATGTCACGATCAGTTCTTAATCAGTAAACGTTATACTATTAATATCAAGAGAACCAGAACTGTCATCTCATTCAGCAAAGGAAGATTAATTAGTTATGATGACAAAGTTATACTAGCTGTATGAAGGCATCTCTGCCAGTACTGTGTGAAACTGCTAATCAAGGACATTCCTGGGGGATGTCTTCAGGAGAACCAGTAAAATAATCCTCTTTTTAAAAGCCTGTATAAAAATTATTTCCCACCAATGACCTCTTCACAAATCAAAAATTGTAGAAACAATAATAAAAAAAAGCCAAAACTCTACCCTTCCAAAATTTTTCACCTTGACAAGGGAGAATAATATCTGTATATATATTATATACACCATTTTATTTCAACAGAGCTCAACACTTTTTGCAATACTCATTTTAAGAGAAAGGGAAAATGGAGCAAATAAAGGATGTAAAGTGACTCTCCAAGTGTTACCCAGAAGGCCAGCCTCAGGGGTAGACACGGACACCACGTCTTCTCCTGAGTTCAGGACTCTGGGCAGTAGGCCCACACTGATTTGAGAAATGGCAGAGTGTCCAAATGATGGTGCTACAGATACTGAAATTGCTGTGACAAGTTTGTAGAAAGTATTTAACTGCACCAGTGATGACTTCTGTTGAAAAGTTCTAGCATTGAACCAAAGGCAGGGTTAGTGCCAGCTTTATGCTTTCTGACCACTAACAGATTTCCCTTTGGCTCACTGATACTTGAAGTCCAACCACCCCTAGTCCATGGGGAACAATACCGAGCAACCAATGTGCTACAGAAATCAGCACACTTAACTCTGTCAGTTTAAGCAGGGGTAGCATCTAATTCAACTTTTTTCTTCCATGTTGCTGCAAACAGTGTTGGAAAATCTCACAAGCATAAGATATCTTGGAAGCTCCTAGTCTGGGACAGCAGTACTGGTGGAAGCACAAATGTCATCAAAGGAAAAGCTAAGTTGAAATGAAATTACTTGGCTTATCCTACTTAGGTCTACTCTATTATCACAGGCTTATCCAAGTAATTTCAGAAAAACAACCCAGAAGACTTCTGGACTATCCTCTAAGGAAGCACAACCTTTTGTTCCAACACATGGATTTATCTCAGCTAAAGGGAACTTCTGCGGGAATGACATGAAGTATTTATTGTTTAGAACTGATGTCTGGAAATAGAGGAGAAACTATTAATTAAAATCTGAACACACAGAATATTTTCACAATAAACAATAAGCAGCGCTTGAGCCTACCCCAGAATGCTATAATCCTACCAAAGCTAAAGCAGAGCAGGGGGCAGTCAGACTTCATATGTGCTTTTCTACAGGCAAAGAGCAGGAATTGTAACATGGTGATAACCTTCATTTATGCCCTCGTGGAGAAAAGAACTCAGACTCCTAATTTAACTCACTCAGGCAAAAATAGTATTTTATAGTTACAAAGCATGTGTTACTCCAGTTCCCAAAGATTCTGCAAACAGCATTAACTGCTCTTCACAGCGGTTCTTGGAAATGGGTAGGTATTAGCAGTGCAATTTCAGAGGTGGGGAAAGGAGCACAGCAAGCCTGACTGAGAGGCAGTCATTTGGAAAGCCTTGAACAGCACTCACAAACCTGAAGCACACTCCAAAGTACCAAGCATCAGTTAATACAGACTCCCTACCTATGGCCATCTGTTATGTCATATCTGACTTTTAAAATTAGTTTTCATGTCACAGTCTTAATTTTTTTTCAGCCTCTAGAAAACCTCTTAGATAGTGATACAAAGCTGACTTTAAAGGCTGTTTGTTCTAATTTCAGAATGAGAATTGCTTTGTGTCTTGATCTAAGTTAGAGGAAATCGCACATCCCCCAACAAAACACACACACAACAAATTTACATTACAATGTGCAGCCGATTATAACCAATGACCCTTACAAAACAATTTAAGATTCAATATTTGTGAAACAAAGTAATGTATTCACTGATAGCTTTGTATCAGCATAAATGACTAATTACTTTAATCAGGAAGCTCAAAAGATAAAGAATTTGATTTATTATAAATACAGGGGCTTGCCCTCATAAAAATGACTTGCTCTGCAGTTCAGGACACATACTGATTTATGGCCCTACTTGCAATGCTCTGGTTTTATTTTTACATTTCATAATAGGTGAAAAATGAATTAAAACTAAACTAGAGCAAATCACATTCCCAATATCATCATATTGAATTTCATAGCAATACTCATACATTACCTATATCATAACATTTCCCCAATAAGCAAGATATAAAACTATTTAGAAAAACATGGAGTTAAAAAAATTAATTTGGACAAAACCACAGGAAGAGTGAATATTCTTGCCTTTCTCATATGGTGTTTGTTGTTTAATATTTGAAATCTATTGCTGAGACAAACCAAACACAATTCAAATCCTGTTTAGCTTGGAATAATTGTGAGTCTTAAAAGTTTCTGAAGATAACTTACGAATCAATTATGGCATAAGATCCCACAAGAGAGAGCGAGTGAGACAGAGAGAGAATCTGCTTGGGGTCTGGCAGCGGCCAAGCCAGTATCTTAATATCCTCAGTGCAAGGCACTTCAGAAAGCACTTTGTTCTCTCCTGACCCCTCCACTACTAGTTCTTTGCCTAACCTAAGGGGTTTTTACAGAGAGAGAGAACACTTACTGAGGCACGTCTGGTGCACGTAACCTGGTTTACAGACTTACTGCACCGCATCCAAACTCCACAACATAGTTAAGAAAATTTTTACAGTACACGTCTTTTATAGATGAAATAAATGCAAAAGAATTTCATGAGTAATCTGCTTACAAGATTAAATTGCTTGGGACTCTTTCATCCATCTGAACTCCTCTAAGCTTTTCCTAACAAAATGACTGTCACGTATTTCCTCTTTCTGCATATTTATGCATCAGAATGTTGGGGAACCTTCAAATGTGATTCTACATATGCTGCATGGGCAGAGGGAGAAATAGCATCCCAGAGATTAGGAGAAGAAAGAAACATTTTTCTTAGTTCCCTGGTAACCGACAAAATTCTCTACCTTATCTCAAGTTACTGGGGTCATCGTTGGAGCCCCAGGGTCTCCAGGGGGCTGTCATCATACAACTGTGCATATACAGTACAGTTGCTCAGTCCATTCTAGCGTTAAGACTGATCTACGTCACCAGCATTAGCCAGAAAACAGTGATGAAGGACAGCGTGACAGTATTTGCAACATGAAGAATGTTCTCATAAACTACATGATCTGTTTGATCTAACTTCAACTCCGAGATTTGCTAAGACAGGCTCTGTTCCTCAGGGCACTACAACAAATGGATTATCATCAAATAAGGATCCTTGGCAGCTAGGTTCGTATTACAGCTGCTTCCTGCGCTGACCAGCACAGGCCCCGTGACCTCCTGTTCCCCCTGCTTTAATATATCCACGCATTGTCTCTTGTCTCCTACTTAAGACAAACATTCCTTCAGGCAGAAACCACCTCCTCCTCGTGTGTTTACAGAACCAGCTGTGCCTGGCGACTCTTAGTGCTACTGCGGGATAAATAACAAGAAAGATATGCATCTGACCGTGATTAATGGCAGAGAGTCAGAAAACACATTTGGTTAAATCTCTGCATTATCAAAGTCATTGGGAATTTTATTCCTGAAGCCAGGTTTTTTCCTCTTGTATCATTACAGCTGATAACTTCTTAGTACATCTATCTCTAAAAGAAAACTTTTTTACCTCTCACAAATTCTGATTCCCTGCAGTTATTAACATAACTGCATAAAATGGAAGTAGGATTAGTATTTTCACCAGCATTTTTGTCAAAGATTCTCTAGCTATCAAGCATCTTTTCCAAGGCTGGTGATGCACACAGGAAGCCCAAGAAGGCAGATAAAGCAGTTTGGAAGCCTCCCATCAGCTACCAAAGATTACTAAAAGACACCTGTTTTGGTCCATGTAGGACACCTGAGGGACAACCTCCACTATGTTCTGTATTGACCCACTGATGACCAGCTCCCCAATCCCAGTTCTGCACAGCTACAACGAAGTAGCATGCTACCACAGTATCTAGTAAAGACATCAGAAAATTTGGGATACATACCAATGTAACACAGCCGTCTAAGTTGTTTTAATTAGCCTCAGGCTTGCTCTCTGAAAGCTATGAGAAATTTGGGGACTCTTTAAAGGTCTTTAATGTCTGAAACTGCATGTATAATCCTTAAAGACTGCTGATTAAGACCGATTATTTTGTTTGCTGGATTTCTAACTTACATGGCTGCTTTCATACTTGAATCCCTTTCAAATAAAGGTGCCCTGCTATATGAAGTAAACCATCTGGAGTTCTGCATTTTTTTTTTAATTCACATTATTAGAGGTCAGACAGAGGTAAGCATTCAGTGAAGAATTTGGAACAAACTAAAAGAAAGAGAATGAGAAAAGCCAATTCAAACACAATCTGACATTAAAAAAGCAAGTTTCACCAATAAAAAGAAATTCCAATTTTTTACACAAAAAATATTAATTATTTTAAAAATATTGTTCATTAAATTTGACTTGTGTACAGAACTAATACTGCACAGAGTACCGCTACAGGGCAGCACTTTCAGGTTTTGCGTACATCATTCCACCAAGCCAAGTCTTTTAAATAAGTTTATGTTTCAGAAGGAATATTTGCTCTGAGTAGAATTTTTATGTTAAAGTCTAAGTTCGGAAAGGCACCCTTGTGGTTTCAGAGAAGTTTTAAGACTGGAAGCTCACTCTTCCAGGCATTTATTTTGTAACAATCATTTCCTTTCATATTTTGTTACATTTGACAACTCTCATGGAGAGCTAAACACTCTCCTTTACAGCTACAGGGACTACTGAGAAAAAATACAAAATAAGTAACTTTGAAAATGATAGACCGGGTTCACTAAAGGCCAAGCTCTCCCAAGCCCAGCAGAGAGGAAAGGCTGCCCAACATCTTTACCAGTCCAATCACACCTAGAGGCTATTCTGACTTGCACTTGCTGGCAAAAGTCCCTAAAGGACCATCTGCCAGCACGAACAGTGGGAAAAAATTCATTCGTGTGTACACTCAAGCACTGCTAAGTCCTCCCCAGTCCTAAAAATATTCAAATACTAGAAGCTGCCACAATCGAGATTTAAGAATTTACAGTGTCAACTTCACCTGCGGTGGAGTACCTCTATGTGGGGGTATTTCACCAGAGGAACAGAGTGGCCATAAATAGAGGAATAGGAGGAAAACTGAACAGATAAATAAATTTATCTTTTGTATTCAGAATATTACAGTTACTGTGACAGAAGGATGGTCAATGTTACCAAGCACAGCAGGTTAGCTACACTGAAAGGATATGTCTAGGAACAGATTATAGAAATAAAAGTGTCAAATATACACAACAGATGCATGCATGCTAGGCTCATATTTTTTTTTAAAAAAATAAATAAATTACCATGGAAACCTCACAATAATCCTAAAGCACTCAAATCTGGAGATGCATGGCAGAGCCCTGGAAAATGCTGTTTCCTTCAATCAGATTTGAAAAAGACAGATCAAAGAGAAAAGAGAAATTTAAAATTAAATGCAACACCTATTCTAATTTGAGGGAAGAAAAAACAAACAAATAAAAAAAAAATCACCGCACAGTTAGAGCTTCTCTGGCTTAACCTGTCCTCTGACATATGCATCCATTCCCACCCCAGGATATTTACTGGCTGGCACTGTTTATAATCATTTTGTTTCCTCTGTAAACTTAAACTTAAAGCATCAAAGGTATCAGCTTGCACAGAAGGGCAGCAGCTGTCCTTTTCTGGGGCAGAGCAGACGCAGTGCGCACCGCCAGAGCTGTGCATACGCTGGGCTTTCAGAAAGGCTGGTAGGGTTTTTCCTTCTTCCTGTGCTGCTGCTACTGAAAGCACGGCTGGGCACGCTCCTGGCACTGCTGGGCTCTCCTGACCACACGCGACTGGCCGAGGAGTAACTTGTTTCTAACTGAGTAAACTCTTAATATTTCACTGGTAAAGTCGCATCTTTCTTCCCTATTTCATGCGTTTTTACGTGGCATCCAGCATTTGGATTACATACAATCTGGTCCCATGGAAAACTTCACTTAGCTGAAATCACCAATACTGCCTTTAGTGAAATGTTTGACTTCATAGCACAGCTATGCTAAGTGATTTTTTTTCCTCTATCACTGAATGTTCTGTTTAGATTTTAGGTTTACTTGACTCATGGAAAAAAAGAGTAAGACATACTTTACTGTCCAGATGAAGTACAGCCTAACTGCATGCTTTGAATAGATTTGGATACCTCTTATTCTGCACTAACACAAATTCTAATCTAAACTGTGGTACTCCAGTCATATGAGAAGGATATCTTCTGGCTGGCAGTTTTTATAAAACTTTTCAGTATGGTAGAGGTTTTTTCTTCAGTGGATTGGATTTTGCTGATGCTGATCAGTCCTTTGCTCCTATTTCCATGCTTCCTGGAATAGCAGTCATCTGGGTTTCTTGCAGATCTCTTCAAAACTAAGCTGAATAAAATTCGGTTCATTGACAGCACAAAACTGATCTATAAACAGAGAACACTTCTTCTGTACCTAACGTTAAAATAATATTTTATTAACTTGTCTTATATTCTTGTGAAAAAGGTCAGCAACTGAGGATCATTTGGAATAGCCTCATCTATCAGCAGAAATTAAACATAGACTCTGTATAACCAAGCTAACGCTTAGAACAAGCAGAACAGTATAAATACCAAGGAAGAAAAATACCATTGTGAGGGAAACACTAGAAAATAATGATCTACATCAGAGTGCAACCAGCAGCACTGTGGTTTGAAAAATGTTATTACTTGCAGGCAAGGCACAACTCAATTTATGACCCAGCTTCTTTTACCTTGTGATCCTCAAAAGCGTTCAGTCAAAGCCAGTAAGAGGTCTGCTTTGAACTCGTGTCAGATTCCTCTACGAGGTATAAGAAAAAACTCACTTTCACCACTCACAGTAACTGAGATTATTCCAAATAACAAATCACTTACTAAGCCATGCAGGTGTATCGTTACCCAGTTCACAGTGCTCTCGACACAGCTGCTACACTGTCAGCTGTATATAACTCAGAGGCAAAGTGCACAGGCCACATCATCACTTTTCTTCTACACACATGTTTGGCTGCGAGGCCATCTCAGGAAAAAAAACACATTGGCAAAAATCTAGCAGCAGCCGCCCTGAGGGGCCTTCAAAGTCCTTCCGACCTCCCAGCCTCACTGGGCACGACTCTGGCAGGAGGCAATCCTGAAGAAACTTCTTCCAAATGGACCTTCAAATTCTTCCCACCACAGTCCTCGCAAGTCGGGCAGTGGGGACTGCAACTGAGCAGCAAAACCACCTTTGCATCTAGCATGAAATCTTTCAAATGTTTTCTTGTAGTTTCAGAGGCAGGAGCTTACTGCCCCACCAGGCTCCCCCGCCAGCTACCGGGGCAGCCCTCGCTCTGCCACTCCGACAAAATAGCTTGGTCCCGTACACACAGTGCTACTGCCTGTCCTCCTTACTGAGCTAGACCCCAACCTCCTTCACTCCTCATGTACAAGGCTGCTCTAGACAGTCGTAATAAAAATGACTTAAAGTTTTCAAAGAAAAACGACTGTTTTATCCAGAATCACTGTTTTCTCTCAGAACCATCTGTACTGCTCCTATCCAAGAGAGGACTAGGCCCTCCTTCTGGCAATTTCTAACCAGGATGGGGAAGAGAAGGCCAGAATACACTCTAACATTCTCTGCTACTTGATTTGAAAAACAAGTGAAATCAATTTTTTGGCAAACCACTGAGCAATATAAATGTCACTATGTCATTCAGCACCACACACAAATGCCCACAGATAGGATCTGGCAGAGTACGTTACAGCAGACTGTAAATCACAGCCATCTTTGCTCTATAATACCAGCTATCATCTCAAATTTGGTCACTCTCTTTTCTTCCTGGAAGTTCAGATCAACTTCTTTGGAAGTTAATCACTGTATTTTTTTTATGATTATTACAAATGAATTTAAAACAATCCATTTATCTTTTACTAAAGTGCCTACTAAAATGCATCTGTCCTTTATTTTTTTTCTGAGGCACAGCCTTAAGCATTTCAAAAGAGAATGCATTTCCTAATTTACCTGTCTCCCTGGAAGACTTTAAAGTATTTGACCAGGTAAATGAAAGTCTACACTTGTGGGTGTCTACTACAGGCCACCTGACCTGGAAGAGAAAGTTGATGAGGACTTCTATAGACAGCTGGAGGTAGCCTCATGATCACGATCACAGGCCCTGGTCCTCGTGGGGGACTTCAACCACCCTGACATCTGCTGCAAGGACTACACAGCAAGGCACAAACAGTCCAGCAGGCTCCTGCAACGCATTGATGACAACTTCTTGTCACAAATGGTGGAGGAGCCTACGAGGAAAGGTGTCCTGCTGGACCTTGTCCTTACCAATAGAGAGGGACTGGTTAGAGATGTGAAGGTTCGGGGCAGCCTTGGCTGCAGTGACCACGAGATGGTGGAGTTCAGGATCCTGCAGGAAAGAACTGAGACAACAAGCAGGATTGCAACCCTGGACTTCACGAGAGCGGACTTTGGCCTCTTCAGGGACCTAATTAGTGGAGTCTCATGGGTTAAGGCCCTAGAAGGAAAGGGGGTCTGTGAGAGCTGGCTAGTATTCAAACATCACTTCCTCCAAGCTCAAGAGCGGTGCATCCCTGTGAGGAAGAAGTGCAGCAAAAGGGGCAGACCTGCATGGGTGAGCAAGGAGCACTCGGCCAAATTCAGACAGAAGAAGAAAGTACACAGAATGTGGAAGAGGGGACAGGCTGCTTGGGAGAATTATAGGAATGCAGTCAGAGTATGCAGCGATGCTGCGAGGAAGGCTAAGGCCCAGTTGGAATTGAGTCTGGCAAGGGATGTCAAGGACAACAGGAAGGGCTTCTTCAGATACATCAGCAGCAAGAGGAGGACTCGGGAAAATGTGGGCCCACTACTGAATGGGGCGCGGGGCCTGGTGACAAGGGATACAGAGAAGGCAGAATTACTGAATGCCGCCTTTGCTTCAGTCTTCACTGCTAAGGGTAGCCCCCAGGAATCCTGCAGCCTGGACGTGAGGGAGAAAGTCTGGAGAAGGGAAGGCTTTCCTTTGGTTGAGGAGGAAAGGATTAGAGACCTTCTGGGCAGGCTAGACACCCGCAAATCCATGGGCCAAGATGGGATGCACCCATGGGTACTGAGGGAGCTGGCGGATGTTGTTCCCAAGCCACTCTCCATCATCTTTGAAAGGTCCTGGAGATCTGGAGAGGTGCCTGAGGACTGGAAGAAAGCCAGTGTCACTCCAGTCTTCAAGAAGGGCAAGAAGGAGGACCCAGGCAACTACAGGCCAGCCAGCCTCACATCCATCCCTGGAAAGGTGATGGAACAGCTCCTTCTGGATGTCATCTCCAGACGTACGGAGGAAAAGAAAGTGATCAGGAGTAGCCAGCATGGATTCACCAAGGGGAAATCCTGCTTAACCAATCTGATAGCCTTCCCTGATGGAGTGACTGGCTGAGTAGACGAGGGCAGAGCAGTGGACGTTGTGTACCCTGACTTCAGCAAGGCTTTTGACATTCTCTCCCATAACAGCCTCCTAGAGAAGCTCTGGAAGTGTGGGGTAGACAAGTGGACAGTGAGATAGACTGAGAATTGGCTGAAAGGCAGAGCTCAGAGGGTTGTCATCAGTGGCGTGGAGTCTAGCTGGAGGCCTGTGGCTAGTGGCGTCCCCCAGGGCTCAGTCCTGGGTCCCATCCTGTTCAACTTCTTCATCAATGACCTGGATGAGGGGACAGAGTGCCTCCTCAGCAAGTCTGCTGATGCTACCAAGGTGGGAGGACTGGCTGACACACCCGAGGGCCATACTGCCATTCAGAGAGACCTGGACAGGCTGGAGAGCTGGGTGGAGAGGAACCTCCTGAGGTTCAACAAGGGCAAGTGTAGTGTCCTGCACCTAAGGAGGAATAACCCCACGCACCAGTACAAGCTGGGGGCTGACCTTCTGGAGAGAAGCTCTGCCAAGAAGGACCTGGGAGTGCTGATGGATGACAGATTGACCATGAGCCAGCAATGTGCCCTTGTGGCCAAGAAGGCCAATGGTCTCCTGGGGTGCATTGCGAAGAATGTTGCCAGCAGATGGAGGGAGGTGATCCTGCCCCTCTCCTCAGCCCTGGGGAGGCCTTGTCTTGAGTCCTGTGTCCAGTTCTGGGCTCCCCACTACAAGAGACACATGGAGCTACTGGAGAGAATCCAGCGTAGGGCCATAAAGATGATCAGAGGGCTGGAGCACCTGCCCTGTGAGGAACAACTGCGAGAGCTGGGCCTCTTCAGCCTGGGGAAGAGAAGACTGAGGGGGGATCTGATCAATGTGTACAAGTACCTGAAGGGAGGGTGTCAGGGGGACGGGGACAAACTCTTTTCAGTTGTCCCATGTGACAAGACAAGAGGCAACGGGCAGAAATTGAAGCACAGGAAGTTCTGCCTGAACGTGAGGGGAAATTTCTTCCCTGTGAGAGTGACGGAGCACTGGAGCAGGTTGCCCAGAGAGGTGGCGGAGTCTCCTTCTCTGGAGATCTTCAAGGCCCGCCTGGATGCAACCCTGTCTACCATGCTCTAGGTGACCCTGCTGAGCAGGGAGGTTGGACCTCCAGAGGTCCCTTCCAAGCTTACTGATTCTGTGAGTCTATGATTCTATTATCCTAGTCACTAGTGAAGTTGACTGGACTTAATTGCCAACCTAGAGATGGATGAGGAGTCAAAACTTAATCCTCTGTGCAATCTGGAAAGATAGTGACAAAATTATTCCAATGATCGCAAGTAATATTAAACGGTAACATTCTAGGAGCCTACAATAATCACACAGTAAATCACTGAAATCAGTTTCATAGCCTGATCTCTGAAATAGTTTTTGCTTCCGATAGCTTTGGTTCTTTAGTCTTCCATTTCCTTATAGAAGGTAGTGACATAAAGATTAGATTATATGTGATTTCCTTCTGCTGCTTCTCAATCATTTATTCTTTAGAAGTCCAGTGCTGACCCATGAAACATTTTTAAGTACATCAAATAAATGCTTCCTTTTGAACAGTCCACTTCACACAGTTCTTTCCACACTACCACTCACTTCCTGAAATACTTCAAACTAGCTTCTAACCTGTTAGGGAAATGCCTTTTAAAAGATACCTGCAACAGATTGGGAATAAGCAAAGTCACTTCTGGATCATCTGTATAATTTTTAGGAGGGGAAGGAGGAAGGATGATCTGTATTACCTTGACAGATAGAAAGACAAAAAACAAAAAAACAAAACAAATTTTTAGTATGGGAGTTTCCCAACTGTAGCCATGCATGGTCCACATATTACCCAAAGTGAACTCAGAGCTGCATATTCCTTGCCTGCAACCTCTCCATCTAAAATGAGACCCAAAAATTCCAGGTATGTCCCTTAAACTCTACAGTCCAGTGGCCTGTGAGAAAATGAGTTTGTGAATTGAACCTAAAGCCTCAAATCAATTCACTGTAATTCAAGACAGACATTTATACACACTCTCCAAAGACTGGTTTAACTTTCCTTTGCTCCCAACCCTTGGACATAACCAGCAAGGCTATAAAATCACTAGGATATATCTGGAAGCAAAGAAAGGTTGATAAAACTAAAGCTCTTAAGACAGCAATTTATAACTGTGAGCCTAATACTGCAGCCTTTGCTCATGTGACCAATCACAGTGGAATCAACAGAATTACTTATACAAGTTAGGACTGCAGGATCAAGGTTATGAGGATTATCCTGCCCTATCTTCTCATGCTTTGGTTAATACCCTGTTTTACAAGCATGCTCCTTTAGATAGATCACCATTATTCAAGGTAAATAGATGAAAAATACAAGCTCTGTATTAATTAGAATCCTAGTACAGCATACTCAGAAATAGAAAGAGGGATGAAGTATGAAAATAATACAATGAAGAAAATAATCTCCTTTATCACTCTATTGTATTGGTACTGACCATACCTTTACTAAATTTTTGAATTTGAGTTTGAAATAAAGTATATTATAAGGAGGATTTAATTGGGAAAAATAAAATAATTATCTTCAAAAGTTTACATTACCTAAAGGTAGGTTTAGATTCTGGATTTGGGCCACAGAGCTGAGCAGAGGCCAGCTCTGGACTTAACTGGCTTATTCAGTTACAGTAAGAGGTTAGTAATCTCTAGGATATTTGCAAGAACTGAAAATGAATGGCACAATGATTTATTAGCACCATAAAAACATTAAATAAGGTGATCTATTAATGAATACCTCTAATATTATACTATCTAATGCCCTGCATTTTCATGACAAGGTTCCTCAAGCTGTTCTTCACTCAGACTGAATTTATAGATCAGTCCCAATTTACTTCCCAACAGGATTCTATAGACAGTTTTAATTATGAGCCAAATTCTGTATTTCACACAACCCTGACCCCCCCCCCAAAAAAAAAAAAGTCACAAACTGTTAAGCTATATATGGGATGAATCTATATTTTTATATATTTTTATAAGTAAAAAAGGTAAGAAATCCCTTCAGAAAGTCTATTCCTGTCAGGAAAATAACTCTTCTCATTTCAGCACTTGTGGAAACAGTCAGGAATAATGCTAAATTTACACAATCACTGAACTGTACTACATCCTCTTGTTATCATAATTGTTTACAAACAGCCACATAAACAGAGTTAAACAGATTTACAGAACTACTTCCTTTTACATGTACTATAGATGATAATCAAGTTGTTGCAAATCCTTCATGTAGCTTCTAAAGCTACAAAATTAACTCTCCATGGCCTTAAAGTCTTGCTAAACCTTTGTTTCCACTTTCTATAATGCATTTGTATATTTAGGAGAGTAAAGTTTGGCTGAAAAAAGAATAATATTCACTGTGTTTGAACTATACAATACTTAGATAAATACATCCAAGAATGTATATGTAAATTCAGTTGCCAAATATGTGAGCACTCATTATTTTTATTCTCAAAACTCATCTCGGTCTTATATTATTTCTTTGTACATATGGAGATATGGTCTATAATACACCTTCTGTTCTATATAACAATTATTTACTGCAACTATAATACATACCCAATACTTTGATACAGAATAGGATGCTGCCTGTCTAACTTGATAGATTGTATTAATTGTACAGTAATCTAAAAAAGAACATTAGTTTACCAGCTTAATGGGTATTAATATCTAAATTACATAGTAATTATGAAAGACGCATAACATTAAGATATGATTTTATAACAGAAACCTAGCAGTCCATTTAGATATTGGAAACCGACATTCACTTCCTTATCAATTTTTGGTGTGTTTCAAAGCATGCCTTCTGGTCTAGTGCTCTAAGGCTCCTCCTGTGAACACAGCTGCCATCAGTAATTGCTTTTCTGCACCACATTTACAACAAGATTGCATTCAGTTATTTGCATGCTACTTTGGAGACGTGTACATAAAGCATTGACAAAGTCTCTGAAAACCAAACAGTGCAAAAGAAAAAAGTGGGGCAAAATACAGAGGTGCCATCCAAGCACAAAGAAATACCAAAAAGTGACAGTGGTCAAGCAGCGTAACGCAACCTCAACGAATCCAACCCACGCTGCTTCGCGTCACGTACAGACTGGCGGTTCATTCAAGACAAGGCGGCAGTCCCCGTCCGGCCGCGCAGCCCGCCAGAGCCGCAGCCGGGCCGCGGTAACTGCGCGGACAGAGGCTCCTCCGCCCACTCACCTCCAGACGCGACCTCTTCAGAACTGGGCTGAGGAGCGTGGGCAGGACAATGTGGGGAAGCCTGCATTGCTGCCGCCCTCGCTATACCTGCCCTGTGGAGAAATAGAGCACTTAATTTCCAGGGCTGCCAGTCAGCACCTTCCACATCACAAGCGAAGGAAAAAGAAACGAATTTGACAACGCCTGATTCAAGCTAGCGCATTTGGGGCGCGGTGAAGAGCTCCCATCTTCTACCGAAATATCTGGGTTGGTTTCACAGCTTTTGTCGAGCTCCACCTGCCTGCCCGAGCGGCAGGCTTATTCTGCGCTTCAGGAGCTGACGATGCGACTGCCGGTTACCCTGTACCTGCAGCAAGTTGCAGTGTGGCCGCTGAGAAGCAGCTTACGCAGATACAGATTTTCAGCCTAACTTTACAGATGTAGATTTACAGCCTAAATTAATTTAAGTGAACAAACACTTGCCATGATCTAGTATCAGGTAAGTGTCTCTCTCCTTCCTTCCTTTCAGGGTGGTAAGTTCGTTAGCCTGTTCCTTATACAGTCCCTATACAGACACCATTACCAAAGGGATTACCCTCACAGAGAAACAGCTCCTTCCCTTTCTGTCTCACCTATTCCATAGAATTATTTTATTTTACTGTTGCATTAGTCCAAATTGGCTTAGATTTATCCCAAGAATCAATTAAAAGAGCTTAAAAAAAAAAAAAAAAAAAAAAAAAAAGCTCTAGGTCTTCAGGTTCTAGCTAGAAAAAAAAAGGTTTTTACTCACCAATTTTTAGTCTAATAGATGCAAATGGTATGTATATACCAAATTACAGTCCTTCAGAGAGAGAGAAAAAAACCCTACTGAAATACATGCATGACTCATTCTTTGGAGTGTGGTTATGAATCTAAGAAATCTCCAAACCTTACTAAAGCAAGTGCATTTGCTTCCAAGAGTGATCTCTGTGCATCCTTCAGATGTACCACAATGCTTTTTGTCAGAAGAAATATTTTTGTCAGGTTCAGACACAGAGGAAGGCAACCCTCTGATCAACCATTTTATTCTACGAGAGTGCAATACATATTGATGTTTGCAGGCAGGCACAATTTCCAGTAATTAACTGGAACCATATTAGACTTTGTTGTACTTGCTCAATTTTGGTTAATCCCAATGGTAATTCTGCAGGTGAACTGAGAGGCAAGGCAATGCCTCTAAAATGTGAAGTTTATCTATAACTCAGGGCAGTTGAAAAGCATGGAAAGTAAGCCAAGAAAAGGATAATTATAAAAATGTGTCAGAGAAGAATGATTAGGAAAACAATTATCAAATTCTGTTACGTCTATTAATTAGATTTCTTTTAAAATAATTTAAATTAAGTTAAATTTTAAATTATGTAAATTCTTTCAGCTGGGGTATGTTGAAGGGCACATGCAGGTGTAAAATAAAGTTGCTCACTCCTGATTTGGGCAAAACAGACTTACACATTACTCAATTCGTGACAAGTCACTACATACATTATTTTCATTTTTATTTTTTATTTTGCTCTTTTATTTGCCACAGTATACTGCTTTTCTCCTTCCAAAATGACACATCAAGCACTTCAGAGCAACAAAATCAGTCCCCTGATTCTTCTTACCAGTTAAAAGACTAGAAACAGGCAAAACTTCTCTGAGTAAAAATTACAGTTTTGCCACCGGGACAAATGAGACAGCACTCCTTATAAGTATTAAGGGGAGTTTTTGTAAATATTTCTTTTCTTTATGTGAAAAATACTAAGAGTATCAGAAAAAAACATAATCTTTGTGCAACCTGATGACTTCAGGTTTTACATACTGTCGAATCCCCTCTTAGAGCCACTAAAAAGCTGCCCCCAAAAGACTACGATACACAGATAATTGAGCTGCTCCAATAACAATGCACAGACATCACACATGTTTTTCTCTGCAGAAGAAAGAAAGAAAGAACTAAAACACCTCAAAATGCTTGGGGCTAGTTTCTAATAAACCTTAGAAAGACTGACAGCAGCAGAAACGGGTTTCATCCAAAACCACAACTGTAAACGCATTTTTTCCTCCCTCAAAAACAGACAAACAGGTAAAAGTTACACTTGAAAGCATGAGCTCCATGTAGCAATTTGAAGCAGCCTCAGTTTGGATTTTTGTTTACATTAGCAATCTGCAGTAATATCAAATGCCAAACGCTTCAGAAGATGACCTGCATTTGTTTAAAAAGCAAGCTAATTGTCATAGGGGCTAAATGCTTCCAAGAGGTGAAGGGTCTCTCTGCTCACACCCTCCTGCTTTTATCCCCACACTGCAACTCCTACAGTTTATACTAACCTCTTCATGTTGTATTTTTTTTACTCATTCCATAATATCCCAAGCACTTCAACAGGCACTTTAATCATGTGGGATACTTTCAAAAGGCAGGACCACTCTCACTATCTAAGAGAGTAGTTCATGAAATACAAAATTAAAAAAATGACTCCTCCATGTATGAAAGATGCATGTTCCACAGAGATTTCCAACTCAAACTGAAAGCTCTTCCCAGACAGAAAGTACATGCTATTTTTAGGATGAACTTATATCTTCTCCCATCTATAATAGGTAGAATTTCCTTTCTTCCTCTTTGTTTGAATATTGGCGAGAACCTGTTGTGCACACACAGACAGTTTGTGGACTTAGTTCTCAGATCCACCAGAAATTTTCCGATGGCACCCATGGAAACCATTCATTTTTCTATTGTTCATTTTCCCTCTGAGAAATTAAGAAATCCTACGTTTCGATCCCCATTACCAAAACTAAAAGCATGGTAAAGGGTCCATTACGTGGACCTTTAGAGGAATTAATTTATTCATCCATGGTGGCAAACAGTGGATTCCTCATCTCCTTTCTTTGCACAGTGACAACATTCAGCTGGGGACTGAACATTTTATTTTCCGTTTCCTGCAAATGCAATAGGAAAGTAGAGCTGTGGATTTTAGTCGCACCTGGGTCTCCCAGTCAACATGGCTGGTGAAGAAAAATGGGTCTGGCAATTTGCATCTAAAGCTGAATCATGTTAGTCATTACAGGTTGGGAGCCCATTTTCCAGCAACTAGAAATTATGTTGCTAGTACCTGACCCTTACTGGAGCAAAAGGACTCTCCAAGGAAAAAAAGAGTAACGACAGTTTCAATATACTATGACTTTACTAAGAACCTGTGTTTTTTTTAATGTATCCTAAAAAGAATATCAACATGTTTAAAGTCCATTGCACACTAAACACAATTCTCAGTGTTGCTGCATGAAGCAACACTCATACTCAACATAGATAAAAACATCATCTTTTTCACTAAGAAAAGAATCCAGAAATCATCCTTCATGATGTGAATCAGATACATTGAAGGTTCTTTGGCATATTTCAAATAATCTTGTGAACTGGATGGCCAGGCACTTTGAATTTCTACAGAGAGACAGAAGGAGCTGGGCTTGCTTTGCCTGGTGAAGAAGCAGCTAAGGAACAATTAATAGCAGTTTACAACTGCTTGAGGGGGATTACAAGGATAATGCAGCCATACTTCTCTTGGCAGTGGGGCACAATACAGTAAAGATAATAGGAGCAAGCAGCAGCTGGGAAGGTTCACACTGGACACTTGAAAGGCTTCATCTCTCGAAAGGGTAGTGCAGAATTGGAACCCTTATCCAGACAGGTGGCAGAACCTCCTTCCTTGGAGATTTTCAAGACTCAGCTAGACAAATCCACAGCTGAACTGACCTGGTGTTGGAAAAGTCAAACTGCAAGTGATACACTGGACTAGAGACTTCTAGAGGCCCTGTCCCACCACCATTCTTGTGCTTCTCTGAAACGTCAGTTCGGGAAGATGTGAGATTGACGTTCTATATAAAACAAGTTTTACAAAATTCCTTTGCTAAGCTCCTTGCTCATCTGCCATATCATCTTCAAAGAGATTAACTAATGAGCTTTGAGTGGCCACAGCAAAGCAAAGTTCTGTAGAAACACGCTTGAGCAAACAAGCGCCTGTTCTGAAGGCCTGGTCCACTGCGCCCCATGCTACAACACAAACAACCCACAGGTTCTACAAAGACACAAAAACTGCTCCAGGAAACAGGCTTCAAAGACCCAGAGCTAGAAAGAGTGACCCATCTCCTTACTGGATTTGAGCACGAGAGCTTGATATTTTTGCACAAGTGATTGGACCAGGTTATAAAAGTATTAACCACTGCTTTTAAAACTGATTAACTGAAGACTACTTCTGGATCTGATACGCAATCTTTTTCCAACAATGCAACTGTGACAATTTTTCAATCATAGTCTATATCTTGTTAGTTCATTTTTAAGGTAATGCCTCAAATGAAATAAAGCATGCTGGAATGCTCTTAACATTAATAATTGACTACAGTAAGACTACTCATCAGCTTAATATTAAGCATTCTGCGCATAGCACAAAGAACCACTGTGTCATTATAATACAATATAAGCTTTCTGGAAGCTATAAAAGTGTAATTTGGGGGTAGAATATACACCTGGTAACTCAGCACAAATCCCCTACACAAGAACTGGCAGGCAATCAAGGGGGGAGGAGAAATTAATAATTTGTTAAGATTTATACATTTCTCTAAGTTCTAATACAAAATAAATCTGAAAAACATCCCTAACAAAAGAAGTATTTAAGGGCTGAAACTATGTTACGAGTATTCATGAGATACACTGTAATTTTTTTCATAGAGATTTAATTATACCCTTCATTCTGCTCAACTACTAAAAGATCTTCTGGTTAGCATTAATTTGAATACTACTGCAATATAAATTAATACAACTTAGACACATTTATCAGCTCTTTGAATAACAAACTGATAATGCGTCCATGCATTATAATCTAGAAAAGAGGAGAAAAACCTCACACATTTAATACTTGAAATACAAGTACTTTGCATTTCAGAAAGTTAAAAAGTAGCCTGAAGCAACATTATCTCAAAGGGAAATCTGGACAGTAGCTTTGCTTCAAGCAAAGAATGTAAGACTGAGAGTACTTAGCAGAAAAAAGTAAGCAGAAAGGGTAAATTATATGCAAATAGAAGGCAAAATGGTCAAAATCGAATCAGTTTGCACCCAGGTTATTATAAATTTGCATACACTGAACTCCTAAGAAAACTTGTGAAGACAGTATTAAGGTCACAGTATGGAATCAGACAACCTTAATAGTATGCTAAATTAGAACAGTACATTGCATGAGGGTTTCCTAACTCAATATACAAAGAAACAAAATTATCTTATAATTCTAAATGTTATACCAACTATGGAAAACCTGCTCTTTTGGTTACAGATTAAATTCTTTATAGGCTACACATAAGGTATGTTGCTAAACCAGAATGCAATAAACCTTAAGAAGATTAACTAATACCTTGCAGAAATCCATGCAACTTCAACTCTCAAGAGTTTTTTCTTGTGAAACTGCAGAATGTACTCATTTTTCCTGACAATATGTGAAAAATCTAAGCTTTCTAGAAACTAAGATTTCTGAATACAATGAGGTTAAGACAAATTCCCATCCTTTTCTATTTTTATCCTAAAGAACAAAAACAATGGTATCAAATCTCTGAAGATCTAGCATACTGAGATTCCTAGTAAGATTATTTTGTAAGTACTTACCTTACCTGATCCTGCAGTAAGTCAAACAATAACTTCATAACTTCAAAGAAAAAAAAACTTTTGCAGTATCTAGAGTTATATACTACATATGCACAACACACATAATGTAGTACAAAAGACAGAACTACCTGAAGTTACTGAACAACATCATTAGCAAAAAAATAGATGTACAGATTAAAATCAATACTCCCAAAGCCCAAAGAAAAATATATGTCTGTACATACACACATACTTTTATGGACTTACAATATGTGTGCACAGCCATGCAAGACCATGAGCCATGATCCAATCCCACTGAAGGTGATGGATGGATACTACAGCAGATTACATAAAGACTGTAGTAACCTGTCTAGATTTTAAAGAATAAATTATTTCTGTTTCATAAAAATGCAGCTCTTAGCACCCTAACAAAAATAAGTAGAATTTCATATTTTAAAAAACTTAATGGAGTTAAAAAATACAACAGAGCTTAAAAAAAAAAAAAAAAACACTTCATGTAAGCCTTACTTCCAGTTCTATACCTTACTTGGATAATTCTGACAGCAGAGATTTAATAAGGGAAACACTCTTACTTTTTCCCTCATGATAATAGGGTAAAATCCTGACCCTAATTTTCAAAGAAATGTTTTGATACTAACCTACTCAGCTAGGACTTTACCCAGGAAGCCTGCAAGATCTCCCTCCAAAGTTAGAACTTTGTTTCAGTAGAATGGTGTAGGGGCTCTTGAAATCTCAGAGAACTCTCCCTTACACCTGAGGTTCCCATGTAGATTAATCAATCACTCCAGGTCCAAGATGATTTTCAGTCACCCCTGTGTCCTTTAATGATAATAAAAGAATGGTAGTCCAGGGTCTTGCTCTCAAGGATTCAATGAGTTTAAATATAAATGGCAGAAAGAATGGCAAACACAAACTGTGTGCCAAATGAGTTACGGCTTTGTTTTGCTTTTCATTTTTTAAATAAAGATTTCTGGAGCTTGAAGAGTTGCAAGCTGCAGATAAAAGCCAAACATCACTATAATAAAGTTAAGCAATAAATGGAAAGAGAACAACTGTAGTCAAAGAAGGAATGCCTGTGTTTCCATCTGTTTATTTCTCTCCCAGGTGCTACTGGGGATCTCCATATTCCTGCCTTCTTGTAAGTCTGAGCAGGGAGTATTACTTCCAGGGAGAGACATGTTGAGAATTTAAAGCTTTGAGGCTCTGCTTGAACAGAGATGGAACAGTTGCCTTCTGGCAGGAATTAAAGCTGGTATGGAAATTTCACAAAAGGAATTAAAAGATGGTCTGGAAATTGGCCAGAAGTAGATCAAAGGAGCTTTAGCAGCATGAAGACACATACCAGAAGATGAAAGGGGACTTCAAGGCAGACCATTAGGTTTAGGAAAGAATCTGTTGCTTGGGTAGAAGGTCGTATGAAGCAGAGGAAAATGTAAATTATTCTTGTGAAATATTTAGTCCCAAAGTAGTAGTAGCTTCTTGTATAATTTCCATATTCTTGACCACCTATCAGGCACCCAGTAGAACAGATGCATTTCAGATTGAGCCTAAATTATAAATTGAAAGAATTGATCAGCAGCATACTTCTCCTCCCCTTCAGGCATCATATGCTACTGGATCAAGCAGAATCCGACTTCTGGTTTAATATTAACTTCTGTGTTCAGTCTGCAACACAGAAAGCTTCTCCTCTCTGAAACATAAGCTAATAAAACTTTCAAAATCATTTTCACCTCAGTTCTTATACAGAGAGAGAATATACAGAGAGGGGGAGGCCAAAATACGACTTCACTGAGACTCACTCACATAATTTCAGGAGCAAACTGGGCCCAGATCAGTTATAAACAGAATATTGAAAGTGAATAGTTTTTAGAGTGGCTAGCTTCAAAATAAGAAATGGATCGTCCATGGATATGATCTGGGGAGCCCCAGAGTTGAAAAGAGGTAGTCTGTGGATTCTGAACTGGTTAAAAGCTTCAGGGAACTTAATGAATTTATTGCTCATAAGAATTATTAGGATGGCAGGTACTTCCCTCATCTTTGTTTCTGCCTTATCTGCTACTATCACACTCTGTTCATCCTTTCATCAGTGAAAACTTCCTTCAAAAAATAAAATGAAATCTTGCCATGCTCCAGCAGAAGGTTTCTGAGTGGGCCACAGACAGAACAACAGGAAGAAAAAAAAAGAAAAAAAAAAGATTTCTCATACAAATTCATGAGGTTCATCAATTAGATGATAAAGTGTAAGAGTTCCCCTGATGCCTTGTCCACAAAGGATGAGCCAGCTGGTGGAGTTACTACCTTTAAGTAAAACTAAGTGTTCGAGTTTACTCAGGAAGCACTGAGTTCTATCTCTTCTAGTGACCGATGATGGCACATTCTTGTTGTCACATATAGTCAAATCTTATCTGACTACCCCTGGAGTATTTTTAGATAAATACAGCTGATGCATGCATCCAAGAGATCTTGGCTTGTAAGTTCTTACGGGGTTTCACACACACAGTAACACATCAGATTTTGGAGTCGTCATTTCTAGATTGCATTGCAAGTCCATGTAAACCCAAAACGGCAAAGAAAAGGAAGATTGACATTTTTCAGCCTTCAAAATAGACATCAATCAGTTCATTCATTCCTTCAAGCTCAGCTATGTGTATTCTATTATTGTGATAGTGCATATATTTTAGGCACATAGTAATTAAAAAACTGATTCCACTAACCTATGATACAGATCTCCAAGAATGTAAAACTATAGAACTAGAATACTTTTGTAAACCATCCTAAATCATCTCTCAGGCTGCAGAATGGAACCGCATTTTAGAAATGGTGCTTGACAGACGAAGACTTCTGAAAAATCAGATTTAAAGATGGAAAACATCATTAGTGACAGCTCTGAAGTTGAGAGTATTTTCAATATAGAAATTTATACTAAATCTCTAAAAAGCAAATCTTGGTAAAATTCAGATAAGGTTTTCTATTATTATTAGAAATTATTAGAAATTTCTATTATTATTAAGAAAACTGCAAAAGTTAAATTCCTAGTAAAAATATACCAGTTGTGAAGACTGAATGCGGTCATTAAAATGTGGAATAGAGAAATTTTTGTCTTGGTTTCAGTGCCAAGCAAAATGTAACTACATCTATCACATCCCATCTGTAATAACCAGGCCGATGTTTGCTCTGTGGAGTTTGAATTGCTAATTCCTCCAATTTACACCAACTTCTTGGTTTTCAGGAACAAAAATCGTTTTCTGTCTAAATATACTTACACCTAACAATCAGAAATGAATCCTTGTGCAAACAACTCTCCATGATAGCAACCATCTTTGTTAGTATTTATTAATAGGAGCAGAAGCATCAAAGCTTCCTGACAGTAGAACTGTCAAATGTTCTCCCAAAACACTATAGCTCATATTTCCTCCTTTCTTCCTTCTATTGCATAAGAATATGACAAAAACATTATAAAAAGACGGTTTCAAAGCAGCATTAAAGTAAGTATCACTACTACGTAAATCTTTATAACATTGATCAAAACTTTAACTGTTCTTCTGGTACATGCGTTCACACACAGCAACGGTGATGTTTCTCTCTCTGCTAGAGAGGAGCAACTTCAAAAACAGGCCAAATTTCCTGGAAGCAGTTTCTGAAGCAGCTGTCCTCCAAGTTTGTGGACCGAACAGGACTAAAGGAGTCCATTTGCTCCCGACTCCTCTGTGCTGATGCTGCTTGTGCTATAGGGGAGGCTGCAGCAAGACCGCCCAAGGCATGGCAGGGAAGGAAGGACAGGCAGCCTGTGCTGCAGCGTTCCCAAGAGAAGGGACTATTTTGCCCCCAAGAACTCTGTGTCTAGATTTTCATAAGCAGTCCCAAATCAAACACCAAATTAAAAATGCATTTAAATTAATCTGAAGATATCAAAAAGTACAAAAAGCATTAATATTATTTCAACCCAGCTCAAAACTGGGAAGGATTGATGCAACAATCAACTATTTATTTATATTCTATACAAATCATATTCTACATTTATTTCTGCAAGACATTTCAAATTACTGTAAACTATCACTTGCAGATTGTGTGAATTCTTGCAGATAGTCAATCTGAACTTTTTAATACAATTGGTTGATTTGCAGTATCATTACTGCTAAGACATGCAATCTATTATTATCTATTTTTAATCTAGCAATTTTATAATGTTTAGTCACAGAAACAGCCTCTCCTGTATATGGTCCTGAAATACAAAGGAAAGCACAGAAACACTGAATTCAAAAATTATGTACATACTTAACTCTACAAAATAAAATCCACATTCAAAAAACAGAAACTGCAGCTCATCACCACCACAGGAGAAAATTCAAAGTGTAAGAACTCTATGGTTCAAGAAAACTTCAGTCCTACCACAGGAGAACCCTAATTTCCCAGTTCAGCATATGCTGATGCATCTATACCAAAATAGTCTGTAAATCATACAAGACTTGAAAGACATATATTGCCCTACATACAACATTTTGCTCACCCTCTCCCCCTATGCTGAAACTTCTAAATAGTCATACTATATTTCCAGATTCCCATTTCAAGCAAAGGAGTTGTAAGGAATAATATGCAAGAAAACATGTACTAGCAGCTTCCATAAGACTTCTGTGAGTGTAACATACATACACAAGCACAAGGGTACGCAACACAAGATCATACTTAATAATACAAGGTCTTCTGGGATATTGGCTATACAGGACAGAATTGTAGAGCAGGTTTGTACCTTACAAAGTCCCACTATAATCACACTTTCCTGAAAAACAGTTAAATAGGAAAAAGAAAGAAAAAAAAAATCAGATCTGTGGCTCACATTTTGACCAACTCTTTCCCAAGGCAATGTAGGAGGAGGAAGATCTGCAGGTCAAGTCCTGCACAGTACTCTTACACCTGGCAATCACATAATTGTCAGTTGATTGTCAGAAATCATAAATGCCTAATGCTGAACTAGAGGGCAATTTCCACACCTGTTTATTTGAAAGAGAGGACTTCTGGTAGAGTTACCACATTATGTTTCATCAGGTGCTTGGGAGGAGAGAGGCAGAAAGATTAGGTCAAAGGGCTGACCTGGAAGACACGCACTCGAACAACGAGAAGCACCACAGCTAATACGGCCGTTACTTGCTTCTTAGCATCAGGTGCTCCAGAAATTTCTGTAAGGTATATAATAATTCACAGCTACATATTTCAAAGATACTGGATACACAAATTCTGTTTGACGTTCATTGCTGATGAAGGAATATGATCGACTTAGATCTTCCGTTCAGACTGAAGCCCACAGAGCGCACAGCTAACGTCACCCTATGCTGGTTATTCCACTGTGGCAGTTCTGCGTGCAGTAACAAAAAGATACCAAATCAAACAGGGCATCAAAACTGCCATGTACTGACATGTCATGTCATGTACAAGACAACAGTCTTGTGGGCTACCTTGGCAGCTAGTTATGGACTGTGCTGACCAGCCCACTGTGCTGGGGGAGTGTTGGGTGGGAGGGTGCTTGTGCCACGGTGTCTGATAGGCCTTCACCCTTTCTTGTCCCCAGGGCAACCTGCAAGGCCTCTCTGCCCAAGTGATGGCAAAAAGAGCACAGGACACATCTACTCCCTTGTCCCATCAACTGCCACTGCCTCTTCCTCGCTCCTGGAGAGCTATCTAGTCTGTGACACTGGTAGTATTCAGGGAAGAAATGTCCGAGGAAGGGAGCTAAGCTCAAGGGCAGAATGCAGTATCTCCAGAAAACCAGAGAACTCATTATGTACCAACCTTTCACAGCATTTCATTTGTACGGATAGTGGTGATCGAATGAAGAAGGGCAGAACCTAAAAGTCAAGTAGACTTGCAAGATCCAGAGAGACACCTAAATCCAGTTTTCATAATTCACAGAGGCAAAAACCATATTTTTATATTACACACAGATGTTTCTAACATTTCCTTTCCAACAAATGAATTAGTTAAATATGAATGGAAAAGTAATGCTAATTGTTAGATTGTCAGATTAATAAATTCACAAAATACAATGAACTGTGTGTTTTATGTTGATTTTTTTAAAGGAATTATGTCACTTGAAGTACACTTTTATTATCTTTATTTACACTAGCCAAAAATGGTCTGCTCTTTCTTGTGCTCAAGTAACAAAAATAATAAAATAGCTTATAAGCAATGAAAAATTTCCTAGAAAAAGAACTCTCTTACCATAAATAGGGCTACTTTGCTACATGTTTTATTTTTATTGGTAGTAGTAGTAGCATAGGGTATATATATTGGTATATATATGGTAGAACTTTCACCTGGAATCAGTGATGTAGAATACATGTTCATTAGTAAAGCAATGTTCTTAGTGTAACTAAGAACTACAAAACACTTGATCAAGAAAGTGCCTCAAAATGGCTAGAAGCAGTGCATTTAAGGCCCATTTCCATTTTAAAATAGAAATCCTCATAATTATTTTTTTTCTTCACTCCTTACTCATTTCTTAAGCCTATTCTACCATCCTTTTCTTGGCCAAAATGATTGCACTGATATCAGCCAGTAAATACCTTATCTTCTCTGAGTATATATTTTCTTTACTAAGCTGGGTAAAATAAACAGTGGAAGGGAAATCTCAAAAAGTCAGAAACCAGTAATGATGTAGTAACACAACATAAGTAGTAATGATTGATTCCCTTTTTATGACTGTAATAAAGATACTCAGTTCTTTTCCAACTATAAAATATTCAGTGTTATTGTATCATGTTTCACATTTTAAACTGATGTAACTAATCTATTATTCTCTAAACTCACCGTTTCAATATACGATACACTGTTGAAGTGTCTGAGGTCTATGTAGAAAACAAAATACGTTGCAAGGTACAGTTTTCTTTCAATAATGATGCATACACTAAATAAACTGCTCCTGCAGTGAACAATGACACTTAACTCTACCTGCACTGTGTTATTTAGTTTTACATTATTCAATGCTTTTGAATTGTCAGTTCCAATTAGAAAGAAATCTGGCACAGAGAGAAGCTTGCATGGATCTTTTATCTTACACATACAATGTACTGCTAACCCCCTGAACTTCAGTTTTCAAGATTTATATGTAGTTAGAATATTACTTATTGTAGCTACATAGTTAAATAGATTATTTCTATTAGCAATATATATTTTCTAGTCTATATTTATTTATATTTAATACTATAAATAATTATGAATAAACTGCATATAGCCTAAATTGCTGAAGCAAACGTATCTTCTGTGCCACTCAGACACCTGTCAGCATTCTAGCACCTGAGAAAAATCCTTTCTTAGCACGGCCAGGTTCTTCTGCACTTCCGTGGATTCGCTGCTGGGGAACAAGCTTAATTTGTTTATGATTTGCCTAATGTTCTAGACAGTCATTCTGTTAATATATTTCATTCCCTTCTCCAGGACCTCCAACATTGCCCAACAACTGTTTATACTTTTATTTACTTATTGAGTGGGAGATCATCTATTGACTACATATGCATGCAAAGAGAACTCCGTTTGCTGTAGCCTCGAAGAAGTGAATAATCGGTCCCTGAAGGCAACCTACCACACTCAGCGCTCTGCCATTGCATATTTATGCCTTTGCAAAGGGGAAGTGTTACAATCCGGCTCAGTGTTGGCTTGGCAATGTGTTACAGGGTCCGTGTGACACTGGTGAGCAGTTCTCGTTCGGAAGCAGGACCTGAGCAATTGCTCCAAGTGAGCAATCCCATGCCTTCACGCACGTGCTACGGCTCGCGACACTCTCCCGCGAGCGTCTAACAGCCAGCTGCTAAACTAACCCGTGCCTTGAGCAGGCAGGTCTTCACAGAGGCAGAAACAACTTATCACAGCATGTCCCTGCTCCAGAGGAATGCCAACAGCAGCAAGAAACTCCAAAATCCCCATTTAGACTCAGGACTAATAATACTCCTGATCATGATTTCCTCAGAAGGTAGATTTGGCAGCTTGAACAGATAAAACAGAGAGGAGGTTGGTAGGTAAAATAGAGATGATGATGATTTTAGCAGTGCCTAACAGATGTGGTAGGCAAATTACTTCTACAAAGTACTTTGAACATGTAAACAGCGCAGACAGAAGCACTGCTGACAGAGTAATTCACTTCGGATTGCCTGAACGAATCACTGCCCCGTGTCCCTCGTACTACAAGTAGCCTTAAAGTCTGTGCTAGACAGACCTTAGCTTCAGTACCAATGTCTTGATTTTCCTATGTGCTGAACCAGGCATCCAGTGCCAGGCTTGAGCGGGTGAGCAGGCGTTTGAACTTCAGTGCAAGGCAGTGCGACAGTTGTGCTCTAGCCCTGCCTCCCCTGCTCCACCTAACCCACCCCTATGAATAAAGGCTATAAAGGCAGCAATGTCAATGCCTGTCAATGGAATAAATCCTTATTAATCCGGATCTTCAAGGTGACCCAAAACGTTCATCCAAATAGCATTACGAATGAAAGGAGAACTGATTCTCTGTGCACAAAGACATAACTATATTCTGTTTAACAAGGGGCAAAGTTATGTTTTAACAAGGTTTACTTCTGTTCAAATTTGACTTGAAGGGAAAAAAAACGTAAGTGACTAGAATACAAATAAGCAATAACTTCTCGTGTTGTTATAAAACTGTTTTTAAGTGAGTTTTTTAAAAAAGATATACCCTCAATAATCACAATGTAATTCTTGAATTAATGTTGTTAAGACAAGACATGCCCTGACCTTAAGAGCAGCTACTTTTTGTACTTTTCTTAACGAAGCTGTCACCAGTCATTCTCAGAGGTAAGTGAACAGACTAGATCAGCTGTGAGCATGCACCGGTAGAGCAGTTCCCATTCTCTGTATTCATCCAAAATTCCCAGGTAGTCATCTCTTATTCAAATTATATTTGATTTATTTATGAAAGTCAAGTTCACAAATAAATTTCTTCTTAGCAGATGAGACTGGATAATTTCTCTTAACTTCAAATAATGAAGAACAGATATACTAATTAGTTTGGTTAAGTGACAAAAAGTCCCAAAATTCTGTTTTCATTATCTGTGGGGACTTTCGTCTAAAATTATTATGAAAAAAAAAAAAAAAAATCCATCCTGTATAATGTTTTACATGGTTATCAATCACTACGCTTCACACTGCACTGGTAATTCTCATTATTCTTCAAATATCACATTTGAGGAGTTTAATACACCATTAACATGATTGACTTTTCAATAGAAGCTAAGCCATATGGAACCAATCTGCGCCGTTTGCCTACATGAATGACTAGATACTAAAGGGCTGCTCGGCCCCACTACACCTGCGCAACCACACCAGCTTCACTTGCACTTGCAGGCACAGCCCACAGGAAGCACAGGGATTGCTAGAAACTAGAGTAACCGCAACTTTTTGTTCCTTCCCAAAACAGCAACAATCCATAAAAAAGCAGGGATGAACCAATATGCTGGACCCATCTGCACACAACTTGCAGAATGCCTTCGCCAAGTGTGTAACGCCAGAGGAGCAATTCTCCATCCCGGTAAATTTGGGTTCATGGAAGTGTATCACAGTCTTTAACATAGAGTTTTGTAAGAGAATGGAGATTTTTCATTAATTTTTTCTCTGTCAGTCATTCAATCTGTAAAATACAGAGCAGCTAAACTAACAGTACAGTTGCTCAAGGGAGCAGCATGGTCATTCCCCACATTTTTTTTCCCTCTGCCAGGAATGCAGCGACCATACAACTCACCACTCTGAATCTCATCTTGTTCTGCTTATCCCATCATCCTGAGACAGCAAAGCAGTCAGCAGTCCTGTCAATTTTACTGTTAATCTTAAGCATATGAAATGTCAAGGGAACTCACAGACTGAAGGTCCTTCTCTGCTCCAGAAAGTACACAATCATCTTCCCTCCTGTGCCTTCCCCAACACACTCTCACCGTTTTTTCTTGCCGTGCCCATTCATTATCCTCCCTAACAGATTGTGTTGGGATGCCACAAAGGCTCTCATTTTTCCCCTCCAGCCCCTTTTCTTTCCCATGTCACACTGTGCCTCTCCTACTCTTCTCTCTTCTTCTAAAGGTGTTGTTGAAATAATACATTTTACTGACACACCACCTCCTGGGCAGCTGGTTCTCACAGCTGGGGTGCAAAAGGCAATAAAGATAAAACACAGCTCAGCAATGAATCACAGGCCAGAACAGATCTCAGAGGTCATCTAGTCCATCCCTCTGCCCCAAAGGACAGTCAACTATCCTATGTCACTTCTTACAAACATCTATATAACCTGCCCTTAAAGATTTCCAGTGATGGAAACTCCACAAGCTCCACAGGCAGTCTAAGCATCCCTATCTTTATCTAGCCATTCACTATCTTTACATTAGAAAATTCAATCTTTTCTCATAGGTCGTATTTCTCTAGGCCTCAGGCCTTCTTCTTTTCTTTAAATCATGAGGTCTCTTTGGTTTTCCCCATGAAAACTGGTACAGAAACTCCAATTAAAGTAGATACCTTCAAAAACCACTCTTGAAAGCGGCCATCGAAAAATTTCCTGTATATTGCCACTGAAATTAAGTTCCCTTTTTTCAGCATGTAGCTACAACATACTTTTAAGACTAGAAATGCGAAAAGTATTCAAGTCCTGCTTGTCTTAACTCGATTTATTTTACTACAGATAAGCATATATAACAGTAGAATCAAGTCCAGGTCGTCACTTTTGTTTTACATTTTTCTACAATGCCTGTTACCAGAATCAGTACAAGAACATCAACAATCAGACTAAGGAACTTTTGAGATTCAAAGAACTATCCGAGATCCAAAGTGAAGGTAAGTCATGTTTAGGACAGATAACTCTAAATGCAACATAAGAATGCCTTACATGTCAAAGGTATAAAATTCTGATTTGCTCAAGCAAGCAAGTCCCATCAAGGATGGACTAGGCCCACTAGCAAGAGCAGAGCAAATCAGACTTGGCTCACAGTCTTCCTATACCCTGTGAATTTATACATAATCTGATTGGGTTTTTTTATTCACTGAAGAAGTAAAGGAGGGAGAGAAGAAATGAAGCAACAGCTAACCCATATATTCTTGATTATTGTTGGCTTTATTCCTCAGAGAACTGAAAAGAAATAAAGTGCATATAAAGGTCAGAAATGCTGCTTTTGCAAATGAATTCGTTCTGCTGCATGGAGCGGCAAGGACATAGCGCACTCCTTACCAAGATCTTAAAATTCTGGAAATTGAAGGGAAAAAAGTAGTTATTCACAGAGAGCAACAAACCACTGATTTTCTTTAGGCACATAATACAATGTAAAGTATTTCTTTGTTTTAAACGGTGGATTACAAAAGCCAAAAAGCTGAAAGCCAGATTTGGGGTTGGCCGCAACAAAATTATCTTCCAATATAACAAAAAAAAAAATCCATTACTGCCCGTAACCTAGAATTACTGGGTTTCCACATGTACAATACTATCATATGCACAGTATTAACATACCACGGGATCAAATGAGAGGACTGTTGTTTCTTAAGGCCTTTACAATTGAGAAATGTTACAGACTGTTTCATGAAGAAAAACCAATTAAAAAAAAAAGTACATTTTAAGCACCAACTTATATATGCATCGTGCATCTTAAACAAAATATATCAATGAGAAATTAAAATTTGTTATGGTCCTTTTTGAACTGGATACCTGAAGGTGTCCCTTGAAAAATTTTACAAATAATTAAGTCCAGTCTGTCTTGACTTTTATGTTCTTTCAAAAAGTATGTCAATCTCAGATAAAACAGAAGTGAAAAATTTAATTACAGCTGACAAACTGAGGTTTCCCAAGGAATATTGACCTAGTCAGGGCTGAAGAAATAACACTTTGCTGCTAAAGGTTTCCTATACTCCATCTACCTCAAAAGATCAAGTGACAACATATTTCATTATGACTCCTGATCATAGGGGAAATATAATAGAAGCTAATATTGTTATTCAAGATTCATTCTGACCCATTTCAGACAAGCCACTCCATGCGCAAACAATCACAGAAGAATATTCATTCCTTCTAATCCAAATATCACGTGAAGATAAAACGTTAGAAAAATGTAACAGTTGAGTCAGCAGTGTGCCCAACAGCACTAAATATCTCCACCTAATTTTTAACCTCCCACCCTGATAACATATAAAGCAGAAGCAGACTGATTTACAAAATTCATAAGGGATTATTTTCCTCAAGTTACCAAACTGGCAGACTTCAAAGTCCGAATTTTCACATAGCCGCACATGCACATTAAATATACATCAGAATCTTAACGCATAGCAAATACACTGCAGTAATTATGCAGTGCATTTTGCAGAAACTAAGGCATAAATTTATAAATCTCAAATTTAAGAAAAAGTTTCTTCAAATATTATTACAAGTGACTGCATCTCAAAATAAAACCAAAACAAAGCATCATCCAGACAAAAAAAAATGAACTAAAATTTCAAAAACAATAAAAAATGCACAGAAACATGAAGCAGGATGTAAAGAATGTCCTAGGGGCAAGATTACCAAACAATTACACCAGCCAGGGGTAACAGGGACAGTACATAGCTTTTTAGATTTTTCTTCTGAAAAATCTGCTTTGTGTTCCCAGTATGGTTAAATCATCCTGCTGTCCTTTACAGTCAAAAAAATGCAAATCATCAATAACCAAGAGAGCATCAGCTGATCACATTTCAGGATGCGGCATGGGAGTATTAAGTGACTGCACATTGATCAAATGACGACACAATCTGGAGACCGAGTCTCAAGTAGTATTGGTTGACCCTGTTGTTAAGAATGGTCCTATTATATAAGCCTATATTGAAGCACTGTTTCTGCTGCTGCAAAGTGCTGTTAAAAGTCTGCAAAGACAAATGCATTTGGAAAATCAACTATCTACATTTCCCCTGTTCAAACAATCAATCTTAAAATGGCCTGCTCTTATACCAACTTTCTGGCAATGAAATACAGAGTTCCTCAGTACCCGACCCAGCAATTTCACTTGGCTCAAGGTAAATTCTCTCAGCATATGGGTGTCACCTGTAGGAAAATCCTTTTTATGTAACAAACTACCAGCCATTGAATGGCTAAAGATGAAGGTACCTTTTCTTTCCTCTTTTACCTTGCACATTCATGGAGGATGGAAAGCAGGCAGCAGTATTTCAGAAGATTATGCATACATACTCCTTCTAAATGTATACGGGTCTCAAGGGAACAATCAACTCAGCAATTTCTGTGATGCTCAGGCTACAATTACCAAAACGAAATGCATAACCTTTATTACACCAGCAAACAGTTAACTTTACAGATTATTTCTCTCAGTTTAGTGCTTTCAAATCTTTTATCTCTTTTAAGTAATCAGCTGTTTCCAATCTTTCACACTGCAGCTTCTGTGCTTTCAATGCCAGGTGCTGCACACCTCCCTAGCACAAACTGATCACAATACAAGACCTTCTTTAGCCTCTATACAGGTTCATATGTTATGGTAGCATGACCAAATGCCTTTTGGTTTTATCAGCTCAAACAGATTGTGTTGTTGTATCACACAGAAAAACGCCTTTAAAGTCTTTCTATTAAAAAAATAGCAGCAACCCACCGCTCCAAACATGACAGTGCATTTTTGACACAGAGTATGCAATGTAAGAAGAGAATAACAAGAGTATTTCTGTTACCTTCAGTCACATAGTTGTGGTCTCGAAGAAAGCTGTGGTTAATTTTCCGTGTGTCCGTGTCCTCGCCCATTTACAGCAGGATTACTCAGCATGCCTATCCGCAGTGGACTGATAGCATCGGCAGAGGTCGTCACAAGAGCACCATCCATGCTGCCACTGCCTAGCAGAGGCGGGGAGCGCACTGGGCTACCGAGCGCAGCATAATGAGAGCGAGTGATGCAGCACAGATTTCGGGGGTGAATATCGGGGGGGGGGGGGGTGGGAGCAAGAAAATAAAAATGAAGGAAGGAAGAAAAAGAAGTAACGGGCAAAAGGAGGAGGGAGAAACAGCTCCAGTAAATTAAGAAAGCAAAAACCCTGCAGGGGGCTTGCGCGAAGGGAATACAGGCACTTCTCCCGCAGTTAAAGAATAACCCAATTGTTTAGTCAGGTACTCCTTAAACAAGCACCCACGCAGAGTCTCCTCCGAGTGCCTGCTGCTGGGGATCTTGCTGGCTGCGAGGAAAGCGGCAATCAGCGTACTGCAGCAAAAGCCGCCTGGAGAAGCTCTCTGCTTGCTGCTGCTGCTAGCGCTGTCATATGCCTCTGCTGCATCAGAGCAGGCCCCTCCCCGGCAGCCTCGCGCTGCCCAACCACGCAAGATCTGCATGTTGTAAAGCGAAAAATGAGACTGCAGGTAATTATTTTAGCTCTTCTGCTGGCAAGATGGGCAATGAAAAATTTAAGGGAGGGGATGCAGGAGGAAAAACTTCAAGCTGCTTAAATGGGTTTGCACTGACGCGTACTGTACGCTAAGGTGAAGATACAATTTTGTACTAGTCAATACTGTCATATGCAGTAAAAGCAATAGTCGTTCAATGTCAGCCTGAATAAATATTACAGAAATTGCCAAATATCTGCATACTAAAAAGGAATGGCTACAGATAAGGAAATCTTAGGAAAAAGTAAGATTAAGCTTTTAATTTTTGTCATAGTTTGTAGATAAAAGACAAACTACAAAGTACGAAAAAAATGGGGGCCAGAAAACAACCTCTGCAGCTTCACTGCACACGAAAGGAAAAGTGGACAAGGGCAATCTTTGCAGGTTATGGGATTTACCTTAAACCTACTATTTTCATTCACTATATTATCCCATGACCTTGAAAAAGCAACGTATTCTCAGAAATAGGAAAGCGCATGCAAATGAAAAACTACTCACTCACACTGTAAAATAAAGCTTGTTCTTTAGCCCAAGTGCTTAAAGTAAATGCAGTTACAATGGTTTGTATTGAAACAGAATTCTTTCAACTGAAAGAAGCAAGTTCCTTAGAATTTTAGTATCTATTCAATAAACTACATTTTTGCAAAAGTCATGTATTCTGAAAAAGTATAAGTGCTACTAAAGTACAAAATTTGAATAGAAAGCAAATGGCTGTGTACCAAAGCCACCATTACAGCAAGAAAAGGGAGTAAGTAATCACAGAACCAATTTAGAGAAGGATGGTGTTGCGGTTTCAGCACTGGAGTCAAACACCACCCAGGTATTCTGCAGGCATTCTGCACAGTCTGGAGGTAGTGGTGTAATTGAAACTTAGACATATGGTTTCTAGGGCTAAATTCAATTTCAAGTGTGCTGCTGTTACTGTTAAAGGGCTATATGGCTCTGGAAAAAGTGCAGAACTATGTAAAATCCTGGCTGTAATTACAATCCAGTGATAAACATCTAATTTCAGGATGAAGTAAGATCTGGGGGCAAAAGAGTGATAGCAATGGAATGACATTCTTCACTTCCTTGTGATGAAGCAATATGCAACAGAACTTCTTCAACTTGACATGCAAACATTATCAAATCTTCATGTTTGGGAAGGTGGGAAAGTAAAAGGAGATATATGATACTTACACCTGTATAGGACACTTTATTTATGTGCAGCAATGTACAAATGCTAGGGATGTTATTTCTGAATTTAGAGCATCAGCCAATACTGTGGCAGTGCCTGACAGACTGACACTGAAACGACATTGAGGAGCTCTAGTACAAACCATGCAATCAGCACAGCTGCTTTTCAGAAAAAAAAAAAAAAAAAGCGATTACTTCTTTTATCAGCGTTTTTCCTTAACTGCTAAATCAATTCCACACAAACCTTGCTACTTGGTCCTAGAAGCAAATACTCTTTTGCTTAAGGTAGTGGAACTACAGTTCACAAGAAATACAAGAGCATCTTAGCAGCCTGCACAGTGAACATCAACAAAGAAGCTGGCCCAACAGCTAGGATACAAACCCGTGTATGTCTGTACTGCACAGCACATCCCAGGTTAGCTCTAGCATCCCAGCACATCTTGTAACTATGTGGTAATCTCCTTTGCTGTGCTCTATGGCAGAAATGGCAGGAGGAGACAAGCAGTTTTAGTCTCTGGTGACTGAGCATAACCTTTGTGCTTGAGCAGTTTGATTCTCTAGCCTGGTAATGCCTTCCTCTCACGCTCAGAGCATCCTTGAGAGCCACAAAGGTTTTACTCAGTATCACCAGTATATTCAGTTACCCAGCTCATAGATCTCTGACTCCCTGAAGAGTATCAGTATTCATGAATTAGGCACATAATTTCCCCCAGCACCATCTGAAATGGCTGAAGAGCCTCAAAACGGGATTCATGCAAGATGGCAGGTTGAGCTAAAACTACTGGATTACACTGGAGTAAAGGTCTTGCATCTTGTCCATCTTAAAGGCGTAGATATTTATCTTCAGGCTACAGGCAGATAATTCAGAGCAAGAGATATACCCCTGAATTCTTTTCTCACTGTAGCGTTTCTATAACTTTGCATTTGAAAAGGCTTAACACTTTCCAGCGTTAATTTTGTCAAGACATCTTAGGTCAGAGTAAAGGGGCAGAAAAGGGCATGAGCTTTAGACCAATGATCAGCTCTGCATTCTAGCTCTCACTTCAGTTATTGTCTCTGTATTTCTTTCAAGGGCTTTTTAAACATAAAGAACAGCAAGAAAGAGTCTTAGAGAAGGCGTGAGCACCCTGATCTCCCTCTGCCTCCACCTAAATTTCCACACCCACAGATTTATAAAGCCATAGTATTGCAGAGTCCTTTGAAATACAATCTAGAGAGTACAAGTTCAGAGATGATTATTTTAGGCTCTAGCTCTCAAGAGAATCCAGGAACACCTAAAATGCACAAGTGTAACACAGAATTGTTAGCAAATACTTTAAAAATCCCCAAAATTCTGAAGCCAGAAGTTCGTAACTGCTAGAAGGTAGTCCAAAAGACCAGAATAACTAGGTTTTAATCAGAGCCTCATAGCAACTTCCTTTTTGCATGCTTCATCTTCCTCATTTATCCTTTGTGGGCCTCCTGCCAGCCCCAGGCCATATTTCAGCTCGCAGACTGCCTGCCCTATCCTCTTCAGCCAACTGCTGCCTTTTGCCCACTCTTGCTCTTGTACCTTCTGTCCCAAGCTCAAATTCTGCCAACTTCAGGATATCATCTCCTTCCCTTGAAACTAACATCATCAACTTTTCAAGGCTGTGCACCAAACCATTTCTCCTTTCCAGTTTGGAGGATGAGCTTGCCAGCAGCAACACCAAGCAAGGCAGGACCTGCTGCCTCATGAGCAGCAACATTTTCCTTAAGGAGATGCATGGCCTGGTACAGAGCTGGGGTAGATATAACATCCTACACTAAGGATTCAGTCCTTCCAGCTGGTTTGGGTGGACCCTCCTGAAGTCTATTACCAATTTCTATGCAGAGAGTCCATTTAATTTGGAAATTTCTGCCTGCTTGTTGGAAGCAAGTATGGCATAAATACTGAATCATGATGCTAGCTACAGTTCAGAAAGTAACTGTCAGAACATATAAATATAACAAAGGGGAAATAATACCTTCAATTTGACTAAAATAAGAAAGGAGGTCTTGTAAATACTGACATTTATTTTGTATAAAATAGAGCTGGTTTATTTTGCCCCTCTCTGCCACATTATCTTATCATCTTGGGTTTATTCTTGCAAAGGCAAAAGTGTTTGCAGGAGACGTACATTACATGTGCAATCCTGACTCCAGCAAAAAGTACAATGGAGAGCAAGTTAACAACCACCCATTTAACACTATGGTTAGACCAATCTGAGTCAAGGAGCCACTTCCCCTCAACATTTTTAGATACTGTGCAGGAGGCAGTCAAACCGTCCCCTTTTAGAAAACTAACCTAGATGCTTTTGTTAGGAACCTACGCTCCCTATATATTTAGCAAAGCTTCTAGAGGACAGTTCAGAGCATCCAAACTAGAAACCTCTCTTCCTCTGTTTTGTATAATGGATGTTCAACATCCTAACACAGGCACCCAAGCTGGATACACTGCCTTAGAGAACATGAATTCCTCTGTGGAGGTAACACCTAGACATACTTTTAGCTGCTTGTTCTGATTTCTGTGGATGAAATGTCACCTTGCAGGGCATTTGAGTCTGTAAGGGCTTTGATAAATGACACAGATGAATAAGTGTGTAGAAATAACTTACACCAACAAACAAACAGAAAATGAACATTTATTCCCCCCTCAAAAAAAAAAAAAAATAGAAAATTAATTACTGAAAATAAATCAACATTATTTTGATGTTGTGAAAACATTCAGAGTAGCCCTACAATGTCTGCAAAAAAAAACCCACTGAAAACACTGTTTTCTTTGCACATCCCTCTAAAATTTCAGTGACCAAGGCAGTTGCAATTTCTATAACCTGAGAGAACATTCCTGTCTCTCCACCTAAGTGCAGCAATTACTGACCTTTATTAGTCCCCAATAAGGTGAAATTTTAAAATTTCTGTACTCTGTCATACTGAGCTCCTCCTCTTCTTTCTTAGGTGTAATTTAAGTACTTAAAGAGTACTTCATTTTTTGTAGGAGCCAAGTAGACTTTTTTGGTGAACTGAAAATAATAACTCCAATCCAGAGATAATATTTTCCTCCCACCATTGGAATTAGAGAGATAACTTCCTAAGGCATCACATCTGGGTCAGATCAAGCTTAACTCATTCTTCCCACGTTTAAGTTTAAAAAAGTACTCATAAGGAGGAATGGAATGTGGGGAAAGCCTTTAACAAGAACTCTAGACATTATTCCCTGCATGTATGCAAATGCTTTCCCCAAGATTATGAGTCAAATCCTTACTCTGTGGCAAATATTAGTCCACTGACTTAAGTAGGTCAGTTCACATGAGAAAGATTAGCAGAATTCTGCTCTAAGTTGGTAGGACAACGCAAATTTCTGATATGACATTTGCTAATAAGTAGCCATGCTGTTTTAAAATGCTATTTATTATCTATTCCACTGATAATGTACATAATCTGATCTGACCAAATATCCAGGGCAGGGAGAGGAAGGAGGGAAAAAACCTTGAATCAAAATAGTCATTATTTGCACTTTCATAGTATCTAAAAGTCCTACTCATAAAGCAGGCCACAGATTGAGCCAAATACTTTTAAAATACAGAAATAAAAGTGTGTCCTATCCCAAAGAGATTACAAACAAACTTTGAAATAAAAAAGCGTAAGTACAGATCAGTCAGATATAAAAAACAAAAACAGGAAGTCAGTAATGAGGATGGAGTCCTGTTTACTAGCTTTTTTTTAAAAAAGAAGGTCATTAGACACTTTGTGGAGAGCACCAATAAACAAAACTTGATTGAAGAGGTTAAAATATAACCACGTAATAAGAATAGAGTGAATTCAGAAGTGAAGGGAGTAAGACTGTCAAGTAGGGCAAGAGCTTTTTTTTCCCCTCCTCTAATATGGAAAAGACTATGGGTACCAAAATGCCTTCTAAAGAGTGGAAGATGTTCACCTAACATGTCAGTGGAGAGAGAGAGGTAAGCAGGAGAGTAAAACAGCAGCATGAGACAGCTACAAATCCTGAGTTAGGGGACCACTGAGAAAACAGAGGAGTTAAAGAAACACAGCAAACAAAAACTGGTTATGAAATAGGAGGATAAAAACCTGATAGGACAGGCAGAAAAAGTAAGCTGAGCAGAGGGGGAAACCTGCATCTCACTTTGTCAGTTTTTGGGAGAAGGATCAGAGAGCGGGAAAAGTGAAGAAAGAAGGTAGGAAGGATGCAGAAATTGAAGCAGGAAGCAACAGACACCCTGAGGAAGAAATCAAAATCAGCAAAGATATAAATGGGATTGAGCATGTAAGATTTGGTAACCATGTAGCTTAGTTGGATGAATTAACAAATCAAAGAAGAGAACAAATTTTGGCTGAAGAAGTACAGATCATGTTTGCTCACTGCACTTCCATCAAGAAGCTATGCAGTACACGAGTGTGAAGAACTAGGTGTTAGAAGACATTTGGTCCTGAAGGCTTCTATACAAGAAAGACATGGAGCTACTGGAGAGAGTCCAGCGTAGGGCTACAAAGATGATCCGAGGGCTGGAGCATCTGCCCTATGAGGAACGGCTGCGAGAGCTGGGCCTCTTCAGCCTGGGGAAGAGAAGGCTGAGGGGGGATCTGATCAATGTGTACAAGTACCTGAAGGGAGGGTGTCAAGGGGATGGGGACAAACTCTTTTCAGTTGTCCCATGTGACAGGACAAGAGGCAATGGGCAGAAACTGACGCACAGGAAGTTCTGCCTGACCGTGAGGGGGAATTTCTTCCCTGTGAGAGTGACGGAGCACTGGAACAGGTTGCCCAGAGAGGTGATGGAGTCTCCTTCTCTGGAGATCTTCAAGGCCTGCCTGGACGCAACCCTGTCTACCATGCTGTAGGTGACCTTGCTGAGCGGGGAGGTTGGACTAGGTGATCTCCAGAGGTCCCTTCCAACCTTACTGATTCTATGATTCTGTATTTATAAATACCTGCTGAAGACATGGTCTTCCTATTTTGCTCCTGCAGAATGTTTTTATTCTTCTCTTAACTACATTCTCACAATCAGCTTCCATTTGGCATTGTTAGAAACCAATGTTAGGGTATAGCCTTTAATAATTTAAAAACTCTGTATCTGAAATAGAGCATCATCGGTTCTCCAAGTCTCCATTTTACTACTCCCTTTTACTACTCCCAAACTCACCAATTGATTGGAATTACAGCAATTAAGCTTTAGCAGTAATTGAAAGAAAAAGTGGTTGAATTCTTAAATATATTGTCTAACAAAACTTTTCACACAGAGATCACTCCATAGTTCATTCAGCAAGACACAACAGCTTTGAATCAAATTTGACTGAGGCACAGAACTTTGAATTCATTACTTTTAAAGGAAAAAAAAGGGGGGGGGTCAAAGCACTGCGATAGTAAAAATCCTTAAAACTTACACAAATTCTAACAAAAGTATATTATTTTAAAACATTATCTTAATTTGAATGTTTGTGTAGTCATCTGAGTTTTTACAATTGGCAGTACTTGCTTCTAAGCATATCTTAACAGTCGCAAAATGAGTGAAACTTAGTATCTATTTCGTCTTGAAATGGAATAGGCCAGTGCATAGAATTAGTCAGTTACAGAAAAATACAACAAAATATTTAGATAACCCTTTACATTTATATTTCATTGCAATTAAGTTTGTTCACCAGAAGAGAATATTTATGAGCCAGATGCTCATACATGAACATATCTTGTTCATGTACAGAGATGTAAAAAGCTTAGCTACTAACCAACCATTTAGGCATTAGCAAATTTGTAAGGCTTGTTATTTACTTAACAACCAGGAAAATAAGATTGTATAGTACTGTCATACTCTTGTTCAGAAACACTGAAGCTCAATGTCTGCCTTTCATTAAAAAAAAAAAAAAAAAAAAAAAAAAAAAAAAAAAGATACAACAGGAAGGAATTGCAATGTGATAAACAGCTACTCCTCCAGTCTTCTTCAACCCTATTCTCTATGAGAGAGAAGGGACTTGGAGCTCTGAGCTGCAGAAAAGCATTTTGCTAAAACAACAAATCCCCTCTCTCTCAGTTGGGGTAGGTATACTTCACTCTATTTAAGAATGCTACCCTAAAAATGTTTTCTCCTCCTTAAAACAAGTACCTATTTATCTGCTATTTCATCCGTTTTAGTACTGCTCTCCAGAACGAACATTCACTTTGGATCATACTCTCTCCTGTACCTGAGACTAGACCTACACTGGAAATCGCAGTACAAATACCCAAGCTAACTTTAAACTGTTTAGCCCTCATATCAAAGACTTCAGCACGAGCTAAAAACCTTGTAGGAAAGTTATCCCAGTGGTAATTAAAGCAAGAATCGTATAAATATCACTTATTTTGAAGACATTCAAGTATATCTGGTTACAGGATGCTTATCTGGCAAAGGAATTAATCTAATAGATTTACCTTTACTGCTATGACTGTCTCATAAATGACTCTTACCAGAGCTTGCCTTAAAAATAGAAACCCGTATTCTCCCACATATTTCTGAATGGCCATCTTTATGTTTCTTGTCCAACAGACAAATATAACATACTTTCCAGTATAGAGCACTGCTATGCAATTTCTTTCTTTTTTTTTTTTTTTTTTTTTTTTGACAGCTTAAGCAAAAGCAAACTGGTACTGCCAAAAGTTACATACAAAAAGAGCTAATAAAAGAAAAACTAAATCAATCATAAACCTCACAAAAGATACATCATTTTGTCTTATTCTAACACTTCTACAGTAACGCTATTTAGAATCTTTAAACTTATAACAATTTTGTATTTCAATACATGCTCTTCAATTACTGTATATTAAATTGAAAATATAATATTATAAATGACAGTGTAGCCCAATAAGATTGGAAAACCTAATGGCTACTGTTATAATTGGAAAATCTCATATTATTCACAAAGGGGAAGCATCTAACACACTACCTGTATTAAACCTAAAAATAACACCAGCTCAGAAGAAATAATTTATTTTTAGCCTATATACTCTAGACGCAGAATAAAACTAATGCCTCCCAGCACTTGGAGATTTTAGAAAGCAAGCAATTAAGAACTATTATCAAGTAATTTAAATTACAGAAGCAAACTTTCCCCTGCTTCCTTCCCCCTCTCTGTTCCAGTGAGCATTTCATAAGGATCCTTGGCAGAGCCAGTGCCACTTAAAGGTTTGCAGAAAGCCAGAGCATAGGATGAACTAAATCCATCCCATGTTCATAGTTTGTCATATAGCAACCAGCAGTTTTTCTCTTCCAATTTGCCATGTGGTGGTTGTAATGGTGAAGCTAGTCAATACACAGAGCTCTATGCCTCACTCCCTGATCTTTTCTACATTGGTAGGACAAGCCAGGACACCGGGATGCAATGGCTCCTGCAAGAAGCCCACCCCAGAAACAGCCAGAACAGTCTCCCTTAGCTGTGACATCCCTAGGACTCTAGAACTGCCCTCTGTGATACAAGCTGCTTGCAGGTGTCCCTGTTAGAGAAAGGAAGAAATTGGAAAGTTGAGCAGTTTCATATCTACCGGCTTAAGTTAAGTCAGAGCAAGCCTGTAGTGGAAGAGCATCAGTTACAGGCAGAAGTCATAGTAGTGCTGCAAGGAGAAAGTGTGCAGAAGGGCTCAAATCCTGTGAACTTGTAACTTTGGATAGTGCTGAGGACACTACATCAGATACAGGAACTGCTGTACCCCCAGCATTTTAGTGATTTAAAATCGTATCTAAATCCAGGCTAGCAATCTAAGAGCTACCGAGTGCAAAGAACCAGGTAACAACAGCGTGAAAAAAATTACAATCCACACTAATGGTATGAGTTCTGCATACTATACAGGCAATTTTTCATTTGTCAAATTTCAGAATAGCATAATGGATGCCAGTAGGATCTAGATTCAGCTAGAGAGATGGAAAGCAAGGTTGCAAAATGACACAGAAAGAAAAAAAGCAGAAAGAACTGGCAAGATGCCTAAAGGACAAGCTGGAAGTTTTCCCAACACTTATTAATTTGGAGATTAAGCCTATTAACTGACTGCCTCAGGAATGGGAAGTGTGGTCCAAAGGAAAGAGCACAGAACTGGGAATCAAAGACCAAGAATTAAATCCTGCTGGGAGGCTTTAGCCAGGTCGTTTTCTTTCTCCATGCCTCTTTTCCACTCTTCCATTGTCTTGTCTATTTAAACCAAAAATTACATGGGCATAAACACTGTCTTCCCACTACAGTCACAAAACAGAGACTGATGCAGACCCCTGAGAAATGCTGATACTTATGAGACTCTGTTCCCCAGCTAATAAAGCTCACCTGTTCTCAGAACAAGCTTCATTGTCTTCAAAGGTGTGAGGCACACCACCTACTCCACAGCAAACAGCACCAGAAAAAAAAAAAAAGGATGCTTAAACAGTAGCCTAAGGTTTCAAGATGAGTCTCGTAATTAGAAAATCGTATGTGGAGACCTGTCACTGACAGCGCCTATCCATGTTCCAAGGAAGCCAAGCACACCAATGGAGAGGCAAGACATAACATGGTAGCCTGAGCAGGAAGGATGGTTTGGGGACAAACATTTAAATGTTTGCTTCCAGCAATAAATAAATGCTTCCAGCTTAGCCTTTATTTTCAGAGGTTACTCCACTCCCAGCAATTTCTTAAATGGAAATAAAAATCTTCCAAAAGAGAAGCAAGATGTTAGTTTGGGTATTATTGTGTTAACTGGTGAAAAGTGAGTATTATTCATTTTGCAATTTAGTTTAGTTTTATAAATACTTTATATCCATGTTCATCATCTTATATATTTACGGTATCATTTACATTCTGCCTCCTACCTGATATGCGAGACATAGTGTAGCTCCTTAGCACTGCTTGGTATATGGGACGCCTTCTCTTTCAAGTGATAGCTGGGATAGTATCCTTTTGCTGAATTAGCCTACAATGTCAGCACTTCAGTACCATGTCCTACTGCTGTACAGAAGAGAAAAGCTGTTGAAATTTAGGCTTCTGCATATAATCCTATACATCCATGATGCACGTGTTTTATTCAAGCTAACATAGTTATGCCCTTATATCTACGCACAAAGCAAAAATCTGTATGTGCTATTTAAAAATGATGAACCTGCAAAGCAGCAATAGGTCCTAAGATGCTGGCTAAAATCCTATTGCAAGAGCTGAAAATCATGAAGAAAAGATGGTTCAGTGGCTTTTTATGATGAAGGGAGCACAGGCACCACAGCATGGTCACACTGTCACAGCCATGGGCCATGGCAGCTGATCTGCCCACTGCCTCCTCTGAAAGCCACCCAGCATGCCACCACAAACGGTTCCAGCTAGACCTACACACCCCAACGTTCCCACAGCCAGGCAACACGACAGTTGCAGAACTGACTTAATCCTCTAAGGCGACAAGATCCATGTCCCCAAAAGCTCTGTAGGCATCAGGCATTATGAGAAGCCAGCTGAGACTGGAAGCTTGAAAAGGAACTGAGAGAGGACCTACAAATACATACACAGCATGAAATAATGACAAAATTGTGACCTAAAGACATGGACAATCAAAAGAAATGACATGACAATACACAGATCAGAAAGTGGCAGGGATGTGAGCAGTGGCAGAATCCCTAAAACTTTGAAAATGAAGACAGGGATATGGGCATATTTGTGTGAAAAAGAAAACAGGAAGAAGAGGCAACCTAGTGAGCGCAGCATTCAAACCCATATTCAGGGAAGCGCATACGTACTTCCTGAACAGGAATGGAGCTGAACTCATCTGCTAGCAGCAACCTGTGTGGTGAGGTTATAGGACACACAAAACAGTGGGACCAAAGTTTCTAAAACAGGCTTCCAAAATCAGCATTCTGAAAGAATTAAATTGATGAGATTCAAAAACCTGGGAAAGATGGAGCTTTTGGTAGAACATCCAGAACATTGCTGCTATTTTAAAAGCAAAAATGAAGAGCTGGCAGTTAATGTTTGAAGATATCAAAAAACGTAAAAGACACAAACTTTCTGTACAAGACGAGAGGAAAGAAAGGAATTTCTTTTAAATAATATGATCAGTTACAAAACATCAGATACTGGCAGAGAATTTGTAGCATCTCAAAAATACTTTTGAGAGTTAAGCGATAATTACAAATAAAATGAAATTAGGAAATTGTATTAGCTTCCATATTAAGAAGCAAACCATAGCCACTCTTCCCCGCATTTTGCTAATTCAGAACTCAGTATTTCAGGAACATTCCTGGCACGTGGTAAGTCTATTAAACTAAATCAATATGTAGGATCATTTATTACTCCCTTTGCATTCAAGACACAGCCACACAAAGACAACATTGAAAGGAACTTAGCCCAGAAGACTGTGCTTTTCATAGAACTATGGAGAAATGACATGATACATTTCCTGACATTTATCCTGACTCCTTCTTTACACTGTGTATTTAATTCAGATAGATAGACTGCATTTTGCTCTCCAGCATTACTTTACACCACTATAAGCAGTTACATATTTCTCTGCTCTACAATAGCTAGGGAGGAATGGAAAAATGAACTGACTCATGTTTATCGTTTAGATTTTATTAAAAAATAAAATGGCCTACATAAAGCTCTACATGTCACCACTAAATTTTATTTCATTTTAAAATAAAACAGGTAACATAACACTGTGCAGAGTCCTCCTTTCTTGCAATACAAATTGAATTCCTGTAACCCAGCCTCCTGCAACAGCCCCGAAGAGCAGAGCAATTCCAGAGCACCTGCAGATCCCAGTGCTTCTGGGCCAGTGAGAGAGAACTGCAGCAGAAGCAAAAAGCCATTATAGAAAATAATCCAGCAATAAATTTTTCTTGTAAATGAAATTTACTGCAACAGTTTCGGTATACCCTCAAGAAAGAAGCAATCTCTTAAACAGAAAGGTCCCATATTGTATCAATACAAAGATTTCATTATTAGTTTTTCATCCAGATCATCCAAATATTTACATTACAGTAGCGTCTAAAGTATAGGAACAAATGTTGCACTTGCTGTAGGAGCTGCAATTTATGAAAATATTACTTACCCAGAAAAATAAAAGCTAAAAATAAAATCAAGCTATTAAAAGCAAATAAAAACTAATAGAAAACATAGATAACAAGCATTCAGTGGAATGGAGAAAATTCATTTGTATGCAGAAATGTAAAAGGAAAGCTAACATTGAATGAAAAAAAATTGCAAGTCAGGCTAAACCCTACATTTTAAGAGGGTTTCACATAATGAAACACAATACTACATTGCAGTAAACAAGCAAATGCACCTAAATGTAGTGTTCCACTTCTGGCCATTCTCAAACCAAAAGCGTAAATCAAAATTCTCAGGAAGAATAAATGATTTGTTAGAAAGAATTAAAAGAAATTGAATTGAAAGAAAGAATTAAAAGAAGCTTACTCCCTCCTTACAGGAGTAAGTTTAAAGGGATGTAAGCACAAACATCAAGAAGAAAGATTAATCTTTTATTGTGGCTCAAGAAATAGTAAGTACGAATTAAATAAAGGAAAATAAAGGCTGCCTACTTCAAAATATACTGACAGAGAAAGACATAACTGGAAAGTTATTAACTGAGTTTGCAAGTCAGAGGACTATGTACCTACAAATCAGATGTTGCAAGAAGACAGTCAAGGCATCCAACCCCAAGGAGAATCCTGAAACACTGGGTGAAGTGCCTAGCATGTAAACTACAAACCGGTCTGCCAACTCAGCAGGGTTGAGCACTTGCTGACCTGAGATCTGAAGGCTGAATATGAACCCACTGCTAAAGGTAGGCATCACTAAATATCCTCTGAAAAGCTGGTAGACAGTTTTTGTTTTATTATGTAATAGTTTGTGTTTTAGATGAGCTATCAACAAGAAATGTGGTATCATTTCCTTCTCAGTCTAAAAGAACTAAATTCTGGGTATAGATATTTACCACATCACTTGCTGAAGTTCACCAGGAGGCATCAAAAAATTTGGAGGAATTGTGGAACCAGGATTTGTGGAACCAGAAACAGTCCAAATTAAAAAGAAGAAAATTCTGTCATAGTGATTGAGAAGCTCACCTTAGGGAGGGAAATTTTGATCTCTACTCTGTTGGCAGGATTAGTTCCAAGTTTTTACGTTTCTTGATAATTTCTGAACGTAAGAGAAAAACAGTTATGCAAGTAGAATCTGGAACCACAGCTACATGCAACAGTGTGTAAGAGGAATCCAAATTGGCAAACATTGTTCCAGCTTTATTACAGAAGAAGGGAACAGGAGGCTTGAGTCAACACAAGCCAGAAGGCCTTAGCATAACCTGTTGGTGCAAGGGAAAGGGCTGCTAAGGAAAACCAAGCCCTAGCATGTCACTGAACACTTTAATAAAATTGGAGGTGGCGTGGTTCCTGCTCAGTGATAAAATTTTTGCTGAACCCCGCAAAACTGTATGTAACTTACTTGTAGCAAGACAGCGACTGACCCAGTTGCAGAGCAAACATAACTGCTGGGCTTTAAAATATCTATAGACTGTAACAAAATGAGCTAACTTCAACTAATGAACTGCTGAACCAGCACAATGGAAAGAACAGAACATAGATAAAGTAATGCAATAATGGTATGCTTAAGACAACTGTAAGTGAAAGAAAATGGAACAATGTTTCTAAGTTTTGAGGAACAACACACCAGGGCGGGGCGAGGAAGACCATCTGCAAGACACAGACACCATGTAGTAGAGGGGTCTTGTGTAAGGGTTAGAACGTAAGCGTCGAGAGTAAAGTGTCTGTCCTAACCCTAAGATTATATTTGCTAATGTCTGTATGTTACACTTCCTACCCGTTTCACTTACGTAATCCCCTTAGTTATAGAACTGCTGGGTCAGTATCTCCACTGCCACGCTTTCCTCGCCGTTATCTCATTGCTAGGATTGCCTGCAATCCCTAGTTATGTTGCCTATCCTATAGTTAAGGACCACCGATTCGTAGCTATCGTTGCTGTGCTTTGTACACAAATGCTACCAATCAATACAAGCTATTAAAAACATACATACTTCTTTGTATAATTTGTCTCCTTCCTCATCAGGTAATACTGTTGCACATTCCCTCCACGCAAGTCAGCCCACACTAACACAGTGTTAGAAGCAAAATAAACACAGAATGCAATCGCATTTTCTGTTTGGCTAAATATGGCATGCATGCAAGAAATGTGCTAAGCCAGGATTGAGCTCCCAGGGTAATTCCCTACTTAGTTTCAGAAACTCAGGCAAGCTTCGGTATAACCTCGGCATTTAGCAGCTCAGGTCAGGCTATTCCAGGGTTCAGGATTTCAAAAATACTACTGTTCATGATTTTTCCAGGTCATGAGGTAAGCAATCTAGCTACTTCTACAAAAAGGTAAGCAATGAGCTTGATTACATATATTTATCACTATTTGTGCTAAAGCACATAGCTAAGCCCTATTTAAGATCTTGACATAACACCTCATTCTCAGGTCAGTTAAGTGCTTTTAAAAATTTTAACCAGATGCTATTAGATAATGGAAAGTCCTTAAAATAAAATGTGACAGAAATATCTTTTGTATGTATTTTGCATCGTTCTATTTAAAAAAAATCTAATCTAAATGTTTTTTTTGTAACACAGTCAGTACTGTAACTTCTATGACTCCTTTAGACACTAATTAAGTTTGGCTTCTTAATTATTCAGTTTAATATATAATAAACCAGGAAGATTTATCTTTCATTTGAACCAATGTAATTGGTGGAAATAAGCATTTCAAGCTCATTAAAAACTAAGTGCATAAACCAGTAATTTAATATATTGCCATTTTCAGAGAAAGTACTGTAAACTACATATATGCCGGTAAGTAAAGTAGCAGTCACAAGGGATGTTTAACCTGTAAGCTTATTTGAAGTTCTTTAATAATACTGTGGCTAATATTACCTGAGCAAATCACTTTCTACAGGCCTGCCATTCACTAGTTAGTTACTTACCACGACAGAGAAGCTGAGAACTTAGAGGCTTCATCTCTCCTTAATATTTATACAATAACACTTAAAAATAAAGTCATGTTCACCTCTTTCAGCTGAACGGAATTGAGATTTAGCTTCAAGGCCATGGGGAGAAAGAATCTTTTAAAATCCCTGTGCGGCCCAGCAGCTTGTTACTCAGCAACAGCTAGACATCAACCACACAGGCTGAAGCTGAAAGCTAACTGAAACTGCTTTTTTCCAATCCAAACACACACTGACTTCAGGTATCAGCCATATTCATCCCGTATGTTCCACTAAAACGACTGGTTTTAAGCATGGAGATTTTTGATAATAAGCACATTTTCAGGTTATTCCATTCTACTGAAGTGTCCTCTGTACGCTCCCCAGAAAGTTTTTCTCTCCTTGCAGCACTACCCCAGAACCACTGGTTAAAGGTCTAATACTCTACTAATCCTAAATCTCTCATTGCTATTTCCTGGGGGTCCCCTAAGCGCAACTCCTCCATCCGTGCTCTGGAAGCATCACTCTTGACATTTGCTGCAACAAAGATTTTAAAAGATTTCAATTTTCTGGAAGCGATTTCCTATAGCCAAGTCCCCTGTATCTCAAACTTCTGAAAGAACTCCATTTTTTTGATAGAAACACCTTTTCTGCATGAAACAATGATCACTGCAATGAGTCTGTACTCTGAGCAAAAGAATTGCAGCATTTCACCATTTCAAATTGCAGCATTTTGTTGGAACATAAATCAGTTTTCATACGGAAAAAGCATAGGAAGAACCTAGAATTTTCATATTTTGCCATGTTGTGCAAATCTTCCAAGACAGAAATAATCCAGAATCAAATGTAAATGCATGTTCAATTTGGGTTAACATGTTAATGATATTTCAGAGAGTATGGAAATGAATGTAAGACGAGAAGTCAGCATCAATCCAAAGCAGCTAGTGGAAGTATCTTCCATCCTTGAGATGACAGTGATCAGAGAGCGGAGGAAGCAAGCAGGAAAATACCTGCTGTAGGCAAACAGACGGCAGTCCATTCACAGTTTCCAACACCAGCCAAGAGGTCGCCAGTACATCCAGAAAACAGTCTGACAGCAGCACCGCTGACAGAAGAGGGAAAATCCCCTATTCCTGGGAAATAACTGCTGTTATCACTATTATAGCACAAAAATAAAAAATATGTAGAATAATGACTGTAAGAACAATATGGCTAATGGAAAATTTGTTGTTTGAAGCGAGGAAAATCATTAGCAGTATTCCTCAGTAGTATGAGAGCTTTTCTATACCCCTGCCAGATTTCTAGTCAATTGTTGGAAAAAACGAGATCAGAGCTAATATAAATCATATCATATTCTAGGGATACCTTATTAGGATTATATTTACATTTCACAATCTTCTTTGAGATCTGATCATACCAGCAATTGTTACTGCTTGAATTTCTCTAAGTCTATAAATTCATTAAGACTTTATGATGGCATCACCCATATACTGCAATCTAAACTCATGAAATAGTGAGGGCATTCAATTGTAACCAAAATCAAATGAGAAGATAACTAAAAAAATATCAAAGAGCAGAAAATATTCATTAAGAAAAGAGTTTTTAGCAGTGTTTGTCCTTGAAGCACAGTGGACAGCACACGCAGGAAATTTTGACATTTTCAAGTTATAGGATGATCCATAATTTCTTCTATACTGTTACAAACTTGCCTTACCTTTCAACATCGCCAGTCCCCAAAACCAGCATCATGCAGTGGTGAGGGGGTACACTGCAGAGCTTTTGAAGAAACCTCAAGTTTTTGCCAAATTAAAAAGAGTGAAGTGGAAAGCTCCCAGTTGTTCATTGGAATACACTGCATTTGTCCAGTAACTCTAAGATCACCTTGTTACAAAAATAAAAGAACAGGTAAACATTTGACGGTGACGTCTGAAATAGTTACAAAAGAATAAAAAGGGAATTCAAAAAATACAATACTACATTACATTTCACAGTTCTCCCTCAGTTGTTTTAACACCACACGCAATTTGTGAAGATCGTAAATTTGTCCCAGTCTCCAGCTGCTTTGCCATAAGGCTTGTCCATGGCTGCATACATCGCTATGGGTCTGCCTCCTAAGAAGGCTGGCGCAGAGAAAGTAGGTGCAGAGCTGATCAGGGCCGTCTGGTCACCTGGTCTCCTCCTCAGGGTGGTGGCTGCATGTTCACCTGTGGACATCACAAGGATCACATGCTCTCCTCTCATCTCTGACCTAGCTTTTGGTGTCCTCCCCACTCCCCAGCTTTTCTTACCTGCCATTTCTGCTGCACCCCTGAATTTGCACACTCCTTCAGCATTAGGATGATTTTGCTTGTTTGTATCTCTCTTACAACACCATTAGAACTACTGCTAAAACCTTTTAAGTCACTTACATTGAGAAATACAAGTTGAAAGAGTGATTCTTTAAATACTGTGGTCACCAGTGGTAGAGGTTCTCCCATTAATGAAATATCTCATTCGCTTCTACTTTTTTTTATAGGCAAGAGCTGATTCACATCCAGCGAGACTTCAAACATTAATTCTAACTTTGCCTGTCTTTTGTTTCTTTGCAAGACACTGCAACTGTTTACATTCAATATAAATCAAATCTATTGCATGTGAAATCCAGACTCTGCAGACTCTGTAGGTAACATAGGGTTACAGGTTAAAAAACATTGACACCATGACAAATTGCTGTAATTTGAAGAATAATCTGAAATCCTGCTGGGACACAATTGAGTCTGTGAGCCTCATTGTTAATGATAATAAAAGCTGACACAGTAAAAATGATAAAATTAAAGAGAACACCCAGTAATGTAAGTACCTTCAACATATGACATTGACGATCTAGTTACGAGGGCTGGTAAAAACCTCATCAGCAAATAACTTAATGTTCCATTTCCTGTTCAAGGAAACGCTGTTAAGTTCATGGAAATGCAATCACTAAGTGCATTTGTCTTTTCTTGCTTACATGTTATTTGTTTGTCATCTGACATATTTTAGAAACATTTAGCTTCCAGTAATGCAATGTCATAACTCTACTCTTCGATTAGTTCACCTCCATGTACTAAAAGATAAAACCTGTATTTTTTAAATGCATTGCACCCATGATACCTCTGTCTATGTCTCTGACATACCATAAACCAGCTGGCAACATAAAATATAAATTGGCTAGATATAAGAACAGATGAATCACTAATTACTTGCTCTGTACCAAAATAAAAGAGCCCAATTTTACAGTATTCAATGGGATGTGAACTAGTACTAAAACTTACATATTTAAATATAAAAACCTTGATGATCATTATTTGAAAAACAGATATATATATTGCCCAGCAGTTAAAACTATACAAAAATACTCATGTTCTGCAGTTCATGTTAAAAATCACATAAATCCCCAAAATAAACAGGATTCTTAAATCTCTTCTTTCTGATGGTACAGCCAAGGGTGCTTTTCCATCAAAAAATGTCTGGATAAAGAAAAATGAATACAGCAGGGAAACAGGTAGTTTAGCAAAAGCTAAGAAACCACTTAGATTTGCTTTAGAAGTGTAGGAAGACTCAGATCCATCCTTTGGATTGAATTCTATGATAAAGTCTAAAACAGTAACACAACTGACACTGGCTTGCTTCCAAACCCTTTCCAGTTTAATCCCTAAAATAAGCACTCAAAATTGAAGATTGCAAGGTTAAAAAACACTATGTCTTTATTCATAATTAGCAGCTAACTGCTACTGCTACCCTTTCTTATCTTATAGAAAATGAATGCAATTGATCTGCTTTTGAATAGCAAATTGCATTTACAATTATTTCCAGTTTTTATACCACTGAAAGCTACACATGGGGATCCAAAGCTGTTTATTCAGCCTGTCATCCTCATAACACAGTGGATTCACAAGGTAACGACTGTTACACTGAATATCCAGTATGCTTTGACAAACTTGTGTTGCGCATGTAAGTATCTATAGTTTGATAATACCGCTCATCAGATAAGTTTTGGAATTTCTACTAACTCATTCTCATAAGCTAGCTTGTCATAAAATCTCTTCTTCCTCTACTCCTCGCTACATCCAGCAGCTTCGTACTGACACCTGCCAAAGCAAGCACCCAGGCCAAGCCAATCAATTTGCTCCTTAAAAAAAGTCAGATTTTCTTTTGTTAGAGGTAGAGCCCTCATGAAACGAAACGCCTTCCAAGAGCCCCTTAACGGAACAGAAAAGGGAAATACTGCAGAGCAGCAGTACATGCAAATTAAGTTTGCATTCAGGTCACACAATTTAACCACATCACAGCAGATAAGGAAAAGCAGCATGAAGCCCTTCACTTGTTTTTTGAAAAGCATGTAGAAGACTAGTTATAAGACAACTTCATCAAAAGCAACGGGCCCCCAAGGTAGAGTCGATTGATTTGGTCATTTCTTCACCCAAAGCGCTGTCACTGATCTCTCTGGTGCCCAGGAGGCGTCTGTGAAGTGCTACAGACTCTCCATAAAGCTATTAAAGGTCTCCAGATCGACGTTCCAAGAGGAGTATTTCCTGTCTAACAATACTATCAGAAAAATCTCTACAGTCAAGTGCTGTGAATTGTAATCGAACCAACAATTAATTATAATCAAAATTGATTTTAGCTCTAAGCCCTATGGGATATGGTAAATGGATCTGGTTATTTGGTTTCTCTAAGAAAAAGGAAAGCATGTTACAATTTTAATTTTCAGTAGGAATATTCTAAATATAAATGTATTTAAAAACCTGTATCACAACAGAGCAATCCTAATTATACAAAGCTGGCAAGTTATTTTTTGTCTTACTTTTTACAACAGATTTTTGCAGCCCTGTATTCTCAGCTTTTTAATTGGTTTTCTATCAGTTTCAAACAGTACTTCATGCAGTAGGCAAACAAACTGGGGCTCCACACCAATGAACGATCTCAGCCCATTTCACATGGAGCTTCACAGATTTTGCGCAGAGTCCACTTCAGGCAGGCTGATCTTACATTTCCATCCAGCTTTCCCATGGAACTTTGATTATGTGAGACAGAGACCCTGCCTGCTTCGTTCTTACACAACGAGTGTCTGCTTGACCCGCTTAATTAGCGTTAACCACAAATCTCTAAAGTTCAAATTTTTTTCTGGGCACATCCCTAGCCCCTTGAAGAGAATCAAACACGGAAAATTGCAAGAGTGGCATAGCTTCATATGTCAGCATTATCATTGCTTTTTGAAAATTATATTTTTTTTTACTGAAGACATTATCATATGTAAAATTTGTAATTTTAACAAGCCCAGAAAACAACAAAAACAAACCAACTTTGCAACTCAGTCATACTACATGTTAAAGACATATCCAGCACACAGATGAAACAACTTCTACCAGCTCCTTTTAAGCACCAAATCATCATTTATGATAAAGGATGAAAAATAGATTTTAGAAAGTTGCACTGCATTTCCACTGTGTTAGTAATCATTGACAAGTCTGAAAAATGAAGCTAAAATAGATAATGCAAACGTACAACAATAAGAACCCTTTCTTTATTATAGGTTACTCTCATGAGTAACTCTGTATTTGCCATTATGACTTTAGGCCATTTCAAGAAAAGGGTCGGTCTTTACCACACTAACAGACTCTCTCAAATCCAGCCTTTCAACTTTGAAATATGATTTGAGATTAGTCATTAGAGAAAGACATATAACAAAGAAAAAAAATAGCTTAAAATGAAATAGCTTTTAAACCTTTTTCAAAAGTTGCACAAAGAATGGCTGAATACATTTGGTATTTTCCAAAGACGATTTAGAACAAACGAGCAATGGAAATACGACTTTCCGAATACGAGTACTCAGCCGTTACAGTGTTCACTGCAAAGGTGTAGAACTCGAGACAAATTTAGATCTTACAACCACCTCAATGACTAGTTTGAACCCAGATTCACAATTACCGTTAGGAATTTCTAGAGCAAAAAAGACAACAGAGCAAACCATGACACGGCTTTTTCAGATGCCTGCGCAGACAGTTTTCTGGCAGCTATAAAATACTAACAGCTTAACATAAGAACACAAAAGTTATTCTCCTTTCTTAACGCAAATGCTCAGTTTAAGAAAGCAGCTGCCTCTAGGTTTCAAAGCAAGTCTAAAGGTTCAAAGCCTAAAGGCCAAGACTCCCCGCTTATTCATCTTTGGAATATCCTTTGCTCAGAGCTACTTAAAAGGACAAAAGATGCAGAATCTAAGTGTAAATAAATATATAACATAGATGATTACTGAAAGGGCAGACAGGACATTGAACCTACTAATACGGTTTGTAAAGCAACTTTAATAAAATTAGTACATGTTTAAAATACCAATTATATCTATATAGATATCAACTCTTACTCAAAATTAGCTGCACTTTTGGAAGGTAACGGAGAAATCATTTGAACAGCACCAATATTAAACATAATAAGAATGTTATCTTAAAGTCACATTTAAACTAGGTATAACAGTCACATATAAACTAGGTATTAGACATACGGATGGACATTAATATTGCAAAATTCTGGATCTTTACTATCTGCATAAATTCAGGAGTCTGGTTTTGTGTCTCAAACTAAAAAACAGTCAGTAAAATGACTTGAAAAATGTAGAAGTTGGTGGGGACAACTCAGGAAGAATAAACCCTCAATTAATTGTCATGACTTGTAAAATAGTTTTATGTAATTTCTGAATCGAAAATGCTGTAATATGTGAAATTTTCAGTTCCACGTCATTTAGTGAAGTATTCTTCTCTCATTTTTAAACATATGCTGAACTTCAAGTAAACTTTAATCAGAATTTCAGGACATGACCCATTTTGAAGATGCACCTGACTTAATACTGAAGATGTTACATATTATCTAACAGAATACAAATAGGTCACTGCTTCTGTTCTAGTTCTTTTTGTTATAACTAAAAAGAAAATCAGTACAAACTAAAATTAATACACATGGCAGATAAAGAAAATAGAAGTTATTACTATAGCAATACTCAAGAGATACAATCAGGTCACAAAAAAACGGAAAATAAAACAAGTGTCACTTGGAAATCAACAGACACTATGAAAGGATCAGTTTAGCAACTGCAAAAATGATTGTGTGTTAAGCAAATAGTCACTATTCTAGCAAGGGAAAAGCAAATACATTCAGCAAACAGGTTCAAAAATACAAAATCAGTAATCCACATCACCACAGCATTACCAAAGCAGAAGGCGATACACCTGTGAGGCTCTGACTGACCTTATCCACAATCTGATCATTTAAATCAAGAAAGCAGTAACTTATATTCATAAAAATTCAGTAACAGAAAGGTAAAGAGCTTCTAGGATCAATTTATTGGGCAAAGTCATTCATATTTAATGCTACAAATATAACTTAAATGCTGTTTACTTCTAAAATTACAATACGCATAGTAAGGCATGAAGAACTTGGTATTTTTCATTGTATGCATGATTTAGTACAAATTAAAGAACTAAGTGTAGCCATGGTTCTTCATTTTCTCGTAGTTGTAAGTGACAATCACAGAAAGCAAAGAAATATTGTGAAACTGATCAGCTGTCATTAATTATAAACTGCTGTCCCTGTTACTGGCACCACAGGGACAGGTAGCTCACGAATGCTGGTATGACTGGGATGTCCTTTCTGGTCTTGACAGGAACAGCTTAAAGGATTTCTATGGCTTCTTCTGCTGGCTCCTTCCTTTTACTTCCTATTTAGCTCACTGAGTTCTAGACATACACCCTCTGTTTTAATTGCCAACATAATTTATTTATAAATTATCATGATAAAATCCCTTATCTCTAGTTTCATTTTTAAAAAAATACACAAAAACAACAAAAGACCTATACCATTTGCACATAACCAAATTGTGGCATTTCCTTAACATGTTTATTTTCCTGACTGTTATACTCTTATTCCCCAGTCATCTTCCATTTCTATCTTTCAGAAGATCAGCCCCGAGGGACAAGGATTGGTTCATTTGATACTTGCATGCTTTGCAGCAACATCTATGCATCACTGTTCTGTTACATAATACAGCTGTGTTATAAGTTTTGAGCTCTGTCAAGTACAATGTCAACTAGATGCATATTCAGAAGTTAACCTTCATTTACAGCAATTTGTCTTTTAAACATCTTTTATTCTCTTCATTAAAACAAAATTGAATGTTTGAGCACAAAAAAGAATGAAAGTCCAACACTTAAAACTGTAGTGTTATATAAAATCAGCCATACATGATCAGATCAAAGATGCCTCTAGCTCAGTATCTTGCCAGCAACAGCAGCCTCAGGAGGAATATAAAGAGCAGGGGCACCATACAGATCCTCTCCTGGTCTCCAGCAAATTGTAGTTCAACAGCTGTTATTTAGGAGCACAGCTTTTCTATTTCCATCTCAATCTCTCATGGATCTTTCTATCATACATGTGTATGATACCTAATTGTTTTTGACCACATCAAAACTATAACCATCATGCCCTGTGGCAGGAAGGTCCACCAAATGGACAGGGCAGGGCATTTTTAACAGGGTACAGAGGTACTTATGCACAGGAAGTTTTAGTCCAATTCATAATTTATATGTTTTAATCAGAAAACTGGAAAGGGGAATGTTGCATACTTGGAACTGAAATACTTTTTAATCAGCATATATGTTAGCATTCAACATTATGTTTTTTAAAAGTAGGATCACTTAGGGGTCTTTAAGTCTGAACAACAGCATATTACAGCTTTTGGGAAGAAATGGCAACATTTGGAATCTTGTAGAACCTTAACAAGAGCAGAATGCCTCATATAAAAACTAGATATATGGGATCAGCAGTACATCTACATTATGTCTGTGAACCACATGACAGAGAATCTTCTCCCCCAGGCTAGTTAGAAAAAGCTTTTTTACAGTGCTGTGGGCTAGTACCTTTTGGATCAGCTAGGATCCATGTCCACGTTGCATAGCACTCGGCTTGTAACTCTTCTGAGATAGGGTACCCCTGCAACACAGTGACCGTTTTGCATTTGCTCTTTTCAGCACAAAGCGCTTGAAATGCGCAGAAGGTTGTGTTGCACCACACCAGAGTTAGAGCATGATGTCAAAGGAAGAAGGTCACATTGGGCATATGAAGATACAAGTCCTACTGGGACAGTGCTGAAGCACAGTCAAGGAGAAGGGAGGCAAACTTGGTACGGTTCAACCCGTGCTGTTTAGAGTAGACCTCAGATGCACTTGCTGTGCCTGAGTTTTCTCTTGAAGGGAACTAGTTTAAAAGGAGGTGCAGGAGTTAAATTATCACATCAAGTGAGCAAAGCGTGGAGGCAAGCCAAATCGGCACTCTCGAAGCATGGCGGCTTTGTCTACGATGCTTAGCTAGAGTCAAAGCATGCCTGGATGCTGGCAGGCAGCTGTCCATTCTGTTAAGCTGTTAGTACAGTTCCTGGAACAGTTTTAATCTTTGCCAACTAGTGCTCTTCCATACAACGTCTGCAACGGTTCAGAGGACAGCACAGGCCAGGCACAACTCCCCGTGGGCAGTCTGGATGTGTCCAACCTTGTTCTGGAGGGTAAAAGAGTCTAGCTGTATTGATGCAAGCCTTGCTGCGCTTATTGGCTTCAGAGCCAGAGCAGAAATCCTGGTCCTATTTACTAGTAGTGTCTGACTCACAGCTCCAGCTGAATTCTTAGCTCAGCATGAGCTAGGATCTTCCCCTTCCAATACATTCCTTCCTTTCAAAGAAAAGAGGTGCATGCCCAAGCATTGATAATAGTTGAATTAAAAATCAAGAAACACAAGAACACTTATCTATACCAAAATAAGGAATGATGTGAGCAAAAGAATCATTATGCTCCAGTAGAAAAGCACCATAAAATTCTTTTCTCTGGCTTCTAAACCCCTGCTGCCCTAAGACTACACCTCACAAACTCAGAATACATTTTATTGTACATAAAATAGGCAATGAATGCAGAAAGCAAGATGTCAATACTTATAGTTAATAGCTACCTTTCTTGATGCATAGGTGGCAAGAAAAGTAAATAGTCAATAACTGTAAGGATTTTGTCAGCAGAGGCCCATAAAGTAAAACATTGTACCTAACAGAAAACAGATTTGTCTCCTTAGTGACTGGAGAGCAACAGTAAAGGACTGATTCAACACTTGTTGAAGTTAATGGAAAATATCCTATTTATTTCAAAGAAAGCTGAATCAGTTCTCAGAGGTGTAAAACAGCCATGTTTCTAGCCTCCTTCACTTAAGACTCCACAGTTCAATACTAAAGCTTTCGATACTGAACCAAGTTTACCTTCCAGGCAGGTGCATTTCGGATTTTCTTGCATTTTAAACCAATAACTATTCAATGTTTTTGAATTCACCCTAAATGATCTTTTTGTTCATCTGACTGTTATTACTTCTCATTTAGCCACAGCTCTGCCAAAAGGCTTGCTCAAAATGATGTCTGAGCCTACATTTTCAGATGTCTAAATAACATTATCATTAGCATTTACTGAAAACGGTCATATGTAGGAGTCATAATAAAAGATACAGAAAACAGAATATGGAATCTATTTCAAGAAGGCCAAAACACATCTAAAAAAAATGGGCTCCATATGCTGAAACAAACTTCAGACTAGATACTACTCTTAGAATCTTAACCGACTTGGAACTACTCATCAAAATAATAGAGAAAAGTTATTGAGCAATTAATTTTTGAAGGTGTATCACATTATATATATATTCTTCTGATACAGTGGGGAAATGCCAGGGTATTTTGAGTGACTGAGTTTTACATTTACTCAAAAGGCCAAAAAGAAACCTCTTCTTCCAGCACAAAAACTACCTGTTGTGCGACATTTGAGAAACAAATTCTAAATTAAAAAAAAAGCCACAAACAGTTTGGAAAAACCCATATCTCAAGTAGCTGCATCCTGAAACCTGAAAAACTACTGGCCGGCACTATGTTTGAGATAACTTTAAAAGGTGAAAAATGACAAAGACGACATGAATTCAAGTAAAAAATTAACCAGCTGTAATTAAGAAATATCACTAGCACAAGGAATTCATAAATGAATATGGAGATATTTGCTTCTAGATGTTGACCCACGTCCATCACAAATTAATGGTACTTGAGAGCTCACATCTGTTTTGTCACCTACGTAAAATGAATACACAAACTCTGTTCAGATGCTAGTTGAACCATTTTGCATATGACAAACAAAACATCAGAAGAGCTGGCATCTCTTTACCCATCAACAGCAGAAAAGCCAAAAATCAGAAGGGCAAGAAGACCAAATAAGCATGTAACCTGTACAGGCTTCTCACAGTTCAGAGAGATATCCATATACCTATCTATATTAACAGAGACACAGTATACAGATTTAATGAATTGGCTCCAGCTGAAACAGTTGAATCAAACCTAAGATGTATCCATCCATCACTGCTCTTGTAGTTCATATGCTTCTGGTCATTTCTCACTACACTTGCACTGCTCTGTACTTGTTCACATTACAATAATTCATCCTCCAACACAGGATTCCAGTGTTCACTTTTAAGTTTGAATTTTCTTGTAAATTTTCCATCAGGTGGTGACTCAAACTGGCGGTCCAGTTTTTATGTTTTTTAAAGCTTGTCATTAAAAAATTCTGACTGAAATTCTTGAACTTCTGTCAGGCAACATGAGACCCACTGCTGGGAATCACAATCGTTGCAGCTCTTTAGGCAAACAGGATGATAAACATGTCTGCAGAGCAACTTTGGAGCTACCCTGTAGCTTCACAGGGCTTTTGATGCCCCTGATGTACACAGGTACAATCATGTATTTTCTTGTGCTGAGCAGGAGTATCTGCCACTTCACTCAGTGAAGTGCCTGCCAGCCTGAGCCATTTCACAGTAATCATAGCAGAGAAGGAAATTGAGAACTGATGGCCTAGTAGTGACAGCATGAAATTATAAAAGCCAATTTCCAATCAATTTGTGTGGATCCCACCTTCAGAGCTTTGACAGCAAAACATTTCTCAGTAGCCTCCACTCCCTTCACTCACCAGACAGCAGTGCTCTGGGGGACTGCATTGGTTACGGATCGAACTCCAAAGCTGGGCAAGACATGGACAGTTACCATTTTCATGGCTCAGAAGAGTTCCTAAATTGTGTGGGAATTTGCTGTTGGAACATAGATGCCAAACTTTTTCCTCACCAGAACGACTGACTTTCTCAGGCCATATGTATAGCAAGAAAACAGCTTTGTCAGCAGAAAGGAGTATTTCTTACCACAGATGAAACACATGGTTAGTATCAATTCTGATGAACTATTTATGGAGATGAATTCTGGGAAAGCCTAGAGGATCATGATGTTTAACAATTTAACCCTCTTTGTAGAATTTCGCTGTAGTTTAAGACATAAAATTGGAGGTGATGTCCACAAAGGCTTTGGATTGCCCTTATTTGGGCAATTACCTTATCTTCTGATTCTCCAGTTAGATTGGGGTTGAAACATTTCCCAAAATTCTTCCCCTGGGGTAGCTCGTAGCTTGAGGTAGGTAGAATGGCACCAGATAGTTGTGATGCCCTGTAGGAAACCTTAATTGAAGAGTATTATCTGTGGTGCACTCCTATTCAATACAGAAAGATCTTGTTCAAAATGGCAGTGAACAAGCCAGAAAGATATGTGCCACTGTTATTTAACAAGATGAAAATCCCCTGTGCTAGTACAAAAGTGGAACAAAATCAATAGCTAGAGAAGTCCTGAGAGCTCTGTCTGGCTTTCCAATGAATGTGAGACAAGAGACTACTACCTTTGCCTTAAGTTTTTTTTTCAAAGACTTCTGCAAAACTAATAATATTATACTGCAATTGTTGTGCAAACACAACGTTTTGATATGCTATGATTTCAGTCATTTCTCAAAGGTGGAGTTTATTAATAAATATTTCCCTGACATTTTTCCTTTTTCTGTACAGGTACTATGGCGATATACTTCCTATTCAGCATGCAATTTTTATACCACTATGGTATTGATCTCCTGAACAAGAAGAACTGCAGGGAGTTGCAAGAGGACACAAAAAAAGGGGCAGGAGAAAGAGTCACAGAGGAAAAAAAATGGGCATGTAAAGAACATGGTTTGCAGGCTCTGTAAGTATCACAAGAGCTCACACAGATGAACAGAAATTAATACACAACTGACACAAAGAAAACACTATGGCTTAGTTCAGCAAGTATAAAAAATGTTTCAGTTGGCATAAAACAAATCAGTTTCCCAGAGTCAATTAAGAAGATGACCATGTGTACTCTAAAACACACACACACACACACACACACACACACACACACAATTCCCCAGAAAACTCTCAATTTTCTCTTATGCCTCCCCATCTATGCTCTCTGCAAAGAGCAAGAACATGCTTAATGCACATACTTAGCGCTTCGGTTTTACCAGCAGGTGCTGGTAAAAGAAATACCAAGAAATGGTTTTGGTTCTCTTCCTCTTTGACTCACAAATTTCACACTGATATTTCAGTGCACAGACTGCCTAATCAATATTTATTTTCAATCAGGATTCCCAGCTCTTCAGGTTCAAGCTTGTCTTTTGCAATCTCACTATTCACCTCCTCTCACACCACTACTGCTCATTATGGCTCACAGCATAATTTGCTATGCTAATACTTACTGTAAAAGCAGCAAGTGTGGCTTCTCTCCAATAGCAAGAACAAAGATTATAAAGTTATAATTCCAGATCTTCTCATAAAATAGCTGTCCAAGCACTCTTTTCTCCATCTACTCTGCAGTTATCAAATTGTGATATACCACCTCATAGCAAGGACTCAAGCTGCAAGAGAGGTGCCATGTCAGATGAAAGCAGAAAGACAGACTTCCTACCTGTGCAATGTAATAAGGCTGGAACAGACCTGCTCATGTTTTTGAAAACCGCTTCAAAGGATGACTACATTTGAAGTAAGCAGACACAAATTAGTATTCAATTTCAGTTACCAAAAATAACCTCAGAATATTTAAATTTGAGCTGCATTCCTTCGATGCTTAACCTAAATTCCGGCAGACTATTTCATTTTTCTGATTAAATCTCCACTCAACACTACAGCTGAAGCCAGATCCTATCATATTAGCTCTCATTGCTTTACATTGGCTGCTAGCTTCCAAATATGGTGAATACCAAAATTGTTTTAAAAAGACTTCTCTGACTCAGTACATCTTACGTTGCTTTGTTTGAATTCTTCATGATTCCGTTTCAGCTGACACAGTACATACATAGCTGTTGCTTGTTCCTTTACACAGGCTGCAGCCTGGCGGTCTGGTCTTTTGTTTTGTAATCACTAAGGAGAACAAGAGGACAGATTTCATTATAAATATTAGGAAAATACTTTAACTTGCACTTTCAAAGCTAAATAGGCCATAAAAAATAAAGACCCCAGTTAGTCCCCATTTCCTCTCCAGAACCTTCTAATTAATTTTCCATAATAAAAGGAAGGTTAAAGATAGGGTAATTGGCAAAAACTTTACCGCTGAAAGACAAAGTGGTCTATTATGCCCCCAGAAAACACACCTTGTATGACCTTTTTTTAAAGGGAAAAGAACAGATCTGGTAATTTCAGTTTAATTGAACCTCTGTATGCAATATTGTTCTCCTAACATTAGTTTTGTGTTTATAAGCTTCTGAAGGCAACAAGTCTTCTAGTAAGCAACATAGCAGCCAGTCTGCAGAACTCTGAATGCAGCATTTGCAGACAGGCATTGCAGCTCACAGCAGGGCTCATTTGTTACTCTTTTCTCCCCAAGGATTCCAAAATGACACCTCAGACAAAACAAAAATCAAAAAAAAAAAAAAAAGTTTAATTATAGCCTTTTTAAAAAAAGTCAGAAAATCTGGGACAAAAAGATTCAGAAAGCTAACTGGGGTAGACATCTAGTGCCTGTGACATGCATACATGTGTGGAAGTCATTCATTTCCGTTTCTCAAAAGGCTGTGAGACACTGGAAATTGTGGCTATTTCACATCCATTTCAGGGACTTACTGCTGCTCCTACTTAGCACAATTACTCTTTTAATGCTACAGAGGTAAATGGAGGAAAGATGCAAACTAATTTCAGAGGTTTTAAGATTCATAAGGAAGCGCTAGAGTTACCTAGCCTGACCTCCCCAACACAGAGGGCAACAGCTAGTGGAATAAACTAGATTGCTTGCTGCCCTGCCAAACGCGTCCACACCGCTTCCAGTACCTCTGTGTTGCTCTGGGTAGATATACCTCTTAGATTCATTCTTGCTAACATGCTAATTTCTCATCAGCCAGTTACCTGAAGAGACAAACTATCAATCATCCACTTCCCAATTAAAAAAAAAAACTTTTTCTCCCTCCTGCCATAAAAAAAATATTATAGATTAGCTATATTCTGACCCATTTCCATCATCTCTGTGAAGCTTATGCTCCCAGTTCTGCTTGAGCTTCTTAATAGGGATTCCTTCATTTTTGTTATTATGCCCCTAACATCACATTCAGCTCTGTTTTCCAAAACTAAGAATTTTCTTCATCAATATTGATTTCAAGATAGGTTTTGTTTTGTTTTTAAAAGAACAGTGGCTGATCTTATCACATTTAACCACATTATTTCAAGCCAAAATCTATCCACTAAAATTTATGCTCCCATTTATTTTCAAACACTGAAACTCCTGTGTGAACTTCTGATGTCCAGTAATAGCTGAAGTCATCTTTTTATTTTACTTCTATATAAACAATTTTTTTAAAAAAAATCTGTTATTGAAAAAAAAGTCACTATCCTTACTCTCAAGGTCGTGAAGCTATTAATACAGTCCTACAACTATCCTGAGTATTTTATTGCCTTGAAAGTGGTTTAAAGAAGCTTCTCATACAACATAATTGATTATGCAAGCAGTCTTCAATAGAAGTGAAGAATTTATGGTCTTGTCCCACCTGTGGGGGAAAAGGCTTCAAGGAGATAAGAGTAAACTGAACATCATCTTCTTGGTACAGCTCTTCTAGTTTCATAATAACGCAGGTTAAATCTACGTACTATTTATGCCACATAATCAGATAAAGTTTGGTGGATTATGAGCTGTTACAAAATATTTACAGAAGCTGCCAGACCGAACCTCCAAGTCAAAAGTGACAAATACAAATGTCACCCTCAAGTTCTAAAATCAACACACACTCTGACCCAAAGTTAGTTCTGAAATGCTGCAAGTGGCCTCTGGGACAACGCTGAGCACCCTTGCAAAAAATGTTAAAGTTGAAACACCCGAAATCTATCCTGTGCAATGGCTGCTTTTAGTATTTGTACCTCAGTAAGTACCTAGAGACTTCTGTGACAGACCACAACCCTTTGTGCTAGGCACCACACACAAGAAACATTGCAAATCCTCCAGGAATTTATTCTCTAAACTCACTAAAATGATACTTGAGTCTAGTCACTCTTGCAGGGTAAAACTAAAAATGTAAACAAGGTTTACAATTCTGATACAGAAACACGCAGCCTGTGTGCATGCTGCTGCCTGTCAGCAGCCCCAAAAGAAAACTAGTAATTTCACAAAAAAAGCATTGCCAGATGATAATCATAACTGTAAAACAGACAGTAAGAGTTTGAGATCAGTTCCAAAGGACAAATTCAGGCAAGAAAATTGGATAAAAGATGTATAAAGTTTATAAATTGATCTCCATGATGCAAGAGATGAAATTAGAGGCATGTTCTCCTTGCAATTTAATGCTCTGCAGAGACAAACAAACTAGTTCAGACGCTACGAACAGTACAGAGCAGTGCTCAACCTACAGCACAACCGAGGAAAAGGAAAAGAAACCCTAAGAATGCAACAAGCAACACTGACTCTCTTCTTTTACGGAACAGCTCAGATCTCCCTGCAGGGTGCAGCTCTGTGCCATGCTGACAGGTCCTTGATGGTGCCCTTCTGCTCACCAGAGAAAAGGCCAGGCAGGAGCAAACACATCTGCACACTATCACCTGACAGCACAGCTGCAGATGCCAGCACAGGTCTGGCTGCCCCAATCACAGCACCCTGTTTGAGGTGAAGAAAAAGTGGTAGGAAAAGACAGAACCCACCTAACCTAGACCAGGAAGAACACTTCTGCAAATAGACTTGCTAACCCAGTGAACTGGCTTTAAACTGGCTTTTTAAGGGACTGGAGGCTAAAGCCCTTAGGCAAGAAAGGAAGAGCTGTTACTGTTTTGGGCAGGGATCTGTTACAGATTTACTAACCAAGAAAGCAGGGGGGGTTTTAACCACCTGGATGCCAGCTGAGAGGACAACACAGCACTGAAGAAGTTCTTAACACTGCATTGGTGACAATTTCCTATCACAAACACTAGCGGGGCTCATTAGCAGTAATGCTCTGAGTTGCTGCTCATGAACAAGAGAGAGCTGGTTGTGAATGTACAGCAGCCTGAGTTGCAGCACCCTCAGGAAGACTGACTTCAGGATCCAGAGAAAGGCTGGAAAAGCAAGTAGCAGAGTGGGGAGGGATTCTGGAAGAGCAGATACAGATTTGCTTAAGGGAATGGCTGGGAAAAATCCCCAGGGAGCAGCCACAAAGGGGAAGGTTACCCAGGAGAGCTCTCTTTTTTAAAGAAAAATTATTGAGTATTCAGTACAGAGTAATCCACTGTGCAAGAAGACTGGGAGTTTTGGCAGAAGGCTTGCTTGGCTTAGGAAGAAGCCTTTCAACAAACTAAAATTGGAAAAAAAAAAAAGAAAAAAAATGGGCAAAAAAAGGGGGGGAGGAGAGATAAAAGCACTGTTCAGGTACTTGGGGACAAAATCAGGAAGGCCAGAGCTCCTCTGAAGACAGAGCTAGTGGGGGACACATTGGGTGACAAGGAGGGACTCCACACGCACACTCACTGCAGGGATGCACATGATTCATGTGCATCATGAATGAGGAGGGAACCTCCCAACAAACCATCTGGAAAAGACTCAGTGTCTTTTTTGCCTTGATCTTTATACAAAAGCTTCTCCACGTACCAGCATGCTTCCAGAAGGAGGTCGAAATAGATGACACAAAGATCCCTTCAAACCAACATTTCTGTGACTAAATTAGTATGCTAAATGACCTGAGATATTGCATAACTGAAGTATAATAAAGGATTTCTCTTGAAATCAGTGTACTCTCTAGTTTCTCTTTCTACAGACTCCCCATAGTTGAAGCTAGATACATCCTTTAAAGAAATACTCTTGTGGGGCTTTGACACATGTAATTTACCTGCTCCAATTATAGTGGTGTATTGATATGTACAAGCCATTTTATTGAAATAAGAGTTCTGAGTTCGTTATTCTCGACAAATTACAATCAGAGATACGCGACCTGTCTCATTAATCAAGGCAAGACTGAAGAAATATGTTGACAGTGGACTTTAGCTGCTCATAAGTGCTGATAATTTTATCCTGTTGAATTGCTTATGCCCTGTAGCACTGCTGTGAAGGACAAGCAAGTAAGCTGGAGCTAAAGCCAGAACACCAGAGACAGGAAAAAAAAAAACAAAACAAAAAAAAAAACACTATTCATCTAACCTATACAGGTCTCATTCTACCCTCCTCACCATAGCATCTGGAGTATGTCCCGACAGCACGTTTCTAGATGCTCTCCTGTGTCAGGTGATGTTTGTTCTCCTACCCTCTCCCCTGGGAATGCAGCGTTCTAGGGGAAGGCATCTGTGATTCTGTTTAACACCTCTGCAGCTCTCTGCAGCTGGAAAACAAAATGCACTCTATGCAAGGAAAGAGGAGCAAAAACATCTGAAGGCAGAAAGATGCTCTTACTGTGTTTAGAGGGAATGTTTTTGGTGATCGTGTGCCTTCTTTTTCTTTTAAGAAATCATAGAACTAACAGTGCTAGAAACAAATAGTACATGTGAAGTTTACCTATTATGGTCTTTTATAAAATCCAATAGTGGCTGACTTATAATTAAATTATTGATCATGTCAATTTTAAAATAAGGTAATTCAAAAATATCATATGTATACAGACTTTTCTACAAAATACACACTTGTCTCAGTTCTCACCTAACCTGAACCCAGGAAGAGGTCTCATCCCTTCCCCCAAAACAGGCTTGCAACAGTTGTTTCACACCATCTTGAACAGAATGGCAAGAACCACAGCTGATAACACTGTTCCTTTAGCTTGACAGTTACTTTCTAAAATTAACCTTTCATATTTAGTTACTTAATCTTCCTACAGCCCAATTATGAAAGCATTTCTTACTGAGCACAGTATTAACTTATAAATATTAATGAAATCATAAATCCTTGCTACTGAGCATGGTATTGGCCTACTATTCTCCTGATTATCATTTAAGTCTATATAAAGAAAATTAAATTTCTCAATTAGACAAAATTCTGCAAAAAAAAATCCTACAGCAGTTTTATAACTAGAGAACATAGGAGCAAGGAAATAAGTAATACTGAGTTAGAACCACCTCTTTTTTTACCTTCAAGGCAAGATACATATCTTTTAAAACTCAGTATAAAATTCTGTTAATAAAATTAGGCTGGAAATAAAACCTATTTCCCATTTGAATTTAGAGTTTGATCTGTATGTTACCCATTTACACAATTATTTTGTGGCTTCCTAAATTACTAAACTGAATTAAGGTTTCTGACACAGTAGTAATTATTGTTAAATTTGGGAGTTTTAAAGAAACACTTAAAGTAAAAAAGTCACATTAGATTAAATCAATAGAAGCAAACAAACAAACAAATATCATTATTTCAGTGAGGCAATCAGACAAGGACAGTAGTGAAAACATGTGCTCCTAAATAGTCAAAATAAAGATGACATTTCTGCTCCTATCAACAGTACAGAAACTCTGAGGCTGCTGTCAACAGTGTGCCCACAGAAGCCTACATAAAAATTGGGTTAAAAACAAAACCTTTTCCCTTCAGCACAAAACAAGAAGGAATCAACCCGCTGCCCTCTGGGTTCCACAATGCCAGTCCTCTTAAAAAAAAAAGAAAGAAAAGAAAAGAAAAAAAAAGAAGAAGAAAAGAAAGAAAGAAAGAAAGAAAAAAAGAAAGAAAAAGAAAAAGAAAAAGAAATCCCACTAGCCTTTAACTCCCAGTGAAACCACGGAAGTGCAAAAAACCCCTAAAGTTTAGCTTTCAAGGACTCGACCATGGCTCGAATGCAGCTCTGATCACCGCACAGATGTAGATCAGAGACAAGATGAGAACACAGGAGTCTCCTCCTCTTAGACTCCATCTTGCTGCTCTGGCTACTCTCCTTTACAGGATCCAAAAAACAGTGACAAGATTTCATTCATGTAGCAGGAGCAAAAGCCCACGCAGAAACCCACCGCTACTATACCTCAGTTTAGAGTCCCCAAGCAGAACAAGGTTTCACAACCCGAAAGATTTGATCAGAGAGGCAATACAGATCCAGGGAGAAACTACTCTGATGTATTTTCAGCTGGCTGCCATTCCCGTACCTCAGGTGTAACTGTTCTCCTCGTGTATTGACACTTAAAAGCCACAAGGTCTTTCGTGAAGTCAAACAGAAGGGTCAAGCAAACGAAGTGGGCAGCCATAAAGCAGACAAGGGCTCCGTCGTCGCTGAAGGGGGCAGAAACACTCATTCCTCCAATGAGTTGAACCAGAGCAATACAAAGTTACTCAAAGTAAAAGGACATTTGCACAGGGTGGCATTCATCACCAAACTGCCCCTGCCACCTGTTCTAGAGGCCACTGGAAATGTTATGGCCTTCCTCGTCTTCAGAGGCTCTAGGTCCTCATTCTTTCGAAAGCAACCGTGACAGTGTTTCGTTTTGATTATAACATGAGCGCCTAGTGACCACAGAATTACTGGTTATATTTAAATGATGTATACAGTTAAACAGAAGAATACCGGATAACCGAATTAAAAAGAATACTTGAATTTACTTCAGTAGCATGTTAGCAGGTGAATCAAATTTTATTTACAGCTCCCAGCCTTTCTTGGAGTATTAACAGAATTACAACCCTAAAGCCACTAGCTGTCAAACTAAAGCAGAAAACTCTCTAGTGGCCCAATCTGCCAGTCTACAGTAGTGCGTCTTTGAAATAAGGAATTGTTTCCTTCCTTTGACTCTAGGAAAAAACAGCTGCAATGTGTTTCTACATCTGTTCTTTTTTATTCAAACACAAAAGCAAGCACTGCCTCTCTACTACGAACACTTACTGACAGTTCCTCTAAAAGCTTAAAGGTGCAAGTGCAGTTATCTATGAGAGCAGGACATGGCCAGAAAGTAAGGTTTTTTTTATGTATCATTTACAACAAATTCTCCTGAAGACAAATTACCTATCACACAGAAAAGTAACAACGATATTTCATATATAAATCATCTGAATACAATTGTAATCAGTTATCACATGTGGCACATATACATCATCTCATTTTCCTTCATAAGTAGCTTTTAGGAAAATCAATTTGCAGGGTCATGATTTATTTCCCAAAACAAAAAAGCCTATCCAAAATGCCAAAACCCTTTTGCTTCAAAGCAAAATAAAAAGCACATTATTTATCTAAATCTGTGCACAAGTTTAAGTAGAAAATAACTTCTAGACTTCCCTTAAACTCTATAAAGTTAGTTCTTTAACTTGTACAGGTTCAACTCTGGACATGGACAAATTGCTTGAGAATTCAATGAAACCCTGCCATTGGAGTGGAGATCTGCACGTGCGCCAGAATTTAACATTTTTATTTAATAGTTATTCTGAAGGAGTATCTCAGAGCTTCAATTTGACACCTGAACATTGTAGAAATATACTTGAAGACATAAACCTTCTCCAAATGCATCAAGGTAGAAGTCAGTTTTAAACATCTTTTAAAAACTACTTTCAGATATAAAATTAGAGCTTTAGAAAAAGCAAAGAAGGTTGATGTATTGCATTAATACTCTTACCCTGAGTCTAAATCCTGCACTGTATTTAAATAGACAGCATTTGCATATTTAGCTAAATGGAAAGCACTCAAATTATGTGCTACAGCTGTAAAAATAACAGCTGCTCGTCTTACTCTTCCTTGAGGATCTGGTTACATTAACACATACGTAACATGATTTATTCACTGTTTCCGAGTAAGAGCATATATGTTCAATAACTAGACTGAAATATATATATATATATATTTATTTATATTTTATAAACAAACAGGTTAGTATATTTCTCCTTTTAATATACTTGACAAATAGCAACATCAACCTTCTCAGCTTGGCCTAAAGGTAGAGAAAAAGCCTTGTACAGCTAATTTATGCACATGATTCTTATCATCATATCACTGACAGATTGGGCCAGGAAAATACAGTCAACACCACTTTAAGAATATCTTGATTCTCAGCTTCTAAAATTCAAATACAGAACTGTAAGCTCTAAATACAAGCTGATAAATAGCTATACCATCATCACGACAGGCAATGTTGGGATTCTCTGAGCACGCGTATTCTTAAGCTGTCTGTTAATAAAAAAAATAAATAAATCGTTTAGCAGTCTGACTATTAATACATAATGCACTAGTGGTTAAAATGAGGAACCTTGCCAGGCAGCACCGTCTTCCTTAATGTCCTGTTGGTCCAATATGGGCAAGCCTGAAATCATTATGTGGCTTTAATACTAGTTGGACTAGCCAGACTTTGATAAATGTTGACAGATGTTGCATTCACATGGCATTTCTCAAATTTTTACACTAATGCTTAGAATTGGGACCAGAGGTGATTGGTTTCACAAGTAGAGACGATGCTGGAGAAGGCATTTTTTCAGACATGCAATGAAAGAACGAACCCTTCCACACTCCACCAAGCTGCTCTAAGGCAAGTGCAAAGGGATTCAGTGCACAGCAATTAAATCTCTCTTTCATTTCTTTCTGAAGCTCATTTGGTAAGAAAAAGAAAATAATATCAGTACTAATTCCTGGGAGAGCTCTGATGTATTCTGATGTCAGGTTGTGGGCAAAAGAGTTTTATGATCTTCCTGGCAAAGACATGGTGATTTGGGCTGATAATCAGAGATATCTGGCAGAGACACCAAGGTTGTTCTGTCTTTTCTTGGAGGAGGATAATTTGCAACTACGTATTTTATTATTTCATATCATACAAAATCTCCAAATAACCACATACAATCCACAGCCTATATTATTTTACAAATTAACCTCCAACATATTTTAAAATTACATGCAATTTTCCCCACAGTCTTCAACATGAAACTATATAGTACACATGTTCCCAATTTCAAAACAATCCCTCTGGAAGTAAATTTATCATTTTTATTAGGTTTTACTAGAACAAGATCTCCAGGTCATAATACAGTTACATGAGTTAAATTCTTCTCTTACATGTTTAAAAAGTTACAATTTTTTTTTTTAAATGGGAGAAAGCAGAATGAGCAATCAAAATGCAGGTCAGGCTGTGTTCACAAAGATATGATGCACAATGTGTAGAAACAAAGCGTGGAATGAGGGGACGAGCCATTGCTGATTACATGCTCTATCAGTTGGCATTATAGCAGGAGCAAGTTTTACAAATGGATTTTAAATTAGTGTAGTATGCGTAATTGATGAGAAAGCACAGAACTGGATTTCTCCTTTGCATGGATGAGGACTGTTCATTCAAATAAAGGAACACTCAACCTGAGCAATGCTTGTCAAATCAGGCCAAATTATGCATGCAGGATGGACAATTATAGTGAACAGATGAAAACAGAATAAAAAAGGATAAATGTAAAGAGAAATACCATAAAGCATTTTATTATACTAAAATCATTATTCCCACACTTTATTATTAAAAAGTAAATGAGCTAAACCTTTTAGTTTTCACTTAGGCAAATTCGCAATAAAGCCAACAACAGTTCATTTGTTGAGGTCCTAGTTCTAAAACTTACAGCAGGACTACCGTCCCCACATAGGTCTCCCCATAAAATTAAGATTCGTCTTTCTTAGTGAAAGCAGAATAAATACTGCAGTTTGGGGCCAACGTTTTCTTTATAGAAAGACAACCATTCCCTAGCTTTATCATAAATTATTCATCTAATGCTGGAATAGCTAGGTAATGTCTCACAGTTCGTGTTATGAAACAGGTCAGACTAAATTGTTTAAAGTCACCTCCCTCTTCTGACCTTGAATCTATATCTGAAAGCTTAATACTGTGACATCAAAGCAACAAGTGACAACTTCCTCCAGCAGGAGCTTTCACAAATGCAAACATGAAAGACACGGGAAAAGAAATTAGTCAGGATAACTATTTGAAATATTACCTATTTTTAAACAATCTTAGTAACATCTTAAAAATAGAGATCAGAGATCAAATGTATACCAACTGTTGTTAAAATATCCAAGCTATAACCTCTAATTCAAAGGTCACTGCAAGTACATTACCAATGTCAGGAAAACTTTATACAGAAGAACCAGAATAACTGGTATTTCCTAGCTGTATAGTTTCTCTAGTACAGAACGGCAACATCCAACTTTTTATTTTCCCGAAAGTTACTTAATAGCTCTCTTCAATAGCAAGTCGCTATCAGTTTCATGCTGTTTTATAAACTTGTCTAATAAAAACATGAACTTTCAAGTAATACTTGAATACTGAATGCATTTCCAATACTTTATTTCAATTTTAAAAGCACCTGCTCTAGATAATAGTTTCCTAAATTTTAAACATAAAATCTAAATTACACACAAACAAAACTGCAAAATCTGCATCTATCCTGTTCATACTCTGTATTTCACCTACAACTATACGAGTATAATTTTAAATTTTACCCATAAATATCCCTGTGAAAAGACTGCAATCAATATAGTAAAAAACTAGGACAAGGCAAACTGTATACTGCATAACATGCAGAGTTAAGTGACAACTGATACAGCTAAGAGAAAAAATAAAACAGAGTACAAATAAAAGTATATTCCACGGCACGTTAATCTACCAAAGATAACTATACTATATAAAAAACTTTAACAAAAAAAATAGAAATTAATGCCAGTCTTCAATAATACTTACAGGTAGAATATAGATGTTGTTAAAAAAAATAAATAAAAAAGTTAACCCTGAATGGAACTGCTGTTTCTTTAAATGAAAATGTAAAATCACTATATAGAGAGAGATGTACAGATCTGCACATAGCTGCTGTGTGCTGTCGATATCTTCACCTGCCTGAGCAGGTAATGACTCTGTTGGACATTTTACTATTGTAAAAAAGACACAGTGAATATTCCCAGGTGCACCTGGATTTCCCAGTGTTTCTGGGAATCAGCACCTGGTATTCAAGCTGTCCTGAACGGAAAGCCTGAGTTCAGCCTGCCTTCAAATCAATACATCTTCCCAATACGCAAAAAGAGGGACTTTGCAGGAAGGACTTGAAAACAAGCACATTTTTGGTGGTTTATTTTCCTGTGATGTTATTACTAGGAGGCAAAACAAGTGAGTTAGAGGCTGTGCAGAACACAGTAGCTAATACTCGTAGCAAATAAACAGACTTAAAGGACTCTTCAAGCACTAGACAAGGCAAGAGTTGTGCCTGAAGAATACTAGCAGGGTCACCACAGTGCCAGGGACATTATCGGCAAGAACAGCCAAGGCAAAGGGCTGCTCCAGCCTCGGGGCTGCCCTCTGGTTCTCCCACTTTTCCTGGCAGCGACAACGTAGCCATTGATCTCAATGTGAATCATCCCATTGGATTCAGAGCACTGGGGAACCTATACTGTAGTTCCTTCTTCACACTTCCTTTAGATAAGGATATCCTTCTAGAGACATTTATCCCTGCTGCATCTGTGCATGAAAACAAAGTAGAGGGCCTTAAGCTTGAAACAGATGTGAACATAGCTAGTTTAACAGAGGCGTTAAGTTAAATTCAGCTAATAAGGGATTTGAGGCAATCTGCTTTATGATTATCATTACAGTATCTAAGAATATCAGCTATGAACCAGAATAGTTTGAGAAGATAAAAAGAAGAGAAAAGGGAAAAGAAGAACAGTTCCCATTCTTCTCATTACCTGTGTAAATGATAAGCACTTTCTTCAACTGTTCGTAAAAACTAGAAAAGCTCAAAGTGCAAGCCACTCATTAAAAAGAGTCAGGTATGGAGATACACAGTATATACAGAAGAGAGTTGTGCTATTTATTTTAAAAACTCTGATTTTAAAAAATATTAATGTTTGGCCTGATATTTAAAACCCTATGATAGTGAATGAACTGTCAACTGCCCTTGAAATCCAGTGTACTCAGAAATGTTTGGAGACTTAAGCCCTCAGTCTTTGCATAAAATCCAGTACGTATATTTATACAGTATCATGCTGAGAGGGAAGTTTTAAATAATGTCAGAGTAGTGCTCATTAAAATTACAATTAGATTGGATTTCTCTACACATGATGTCATTAGGAATTTAAATAGAATCCTACCAGGCAGCTGGAGGTGATTAGGGGTTGTGGGCTGGCACAGCTGCTCTTCACCTCTGGAGGTCTACGTACAAAAAGCCCACCGCAACTGGGAACAACTACCACCGCCTATCAAGAGCTAATCTACACTTCCACCCAGATGCAAAGCTTGAGAGAACTTCACAGAGCTAGAGAGAATTTTGCATGGGTGCTGCCTACGTTCATTATATATAGTTTTAATGATCCTGTCACTTCAGGCATGAAAAAGATCATGTCTTCAAGAAGAATCTAAGTATGTTTATAGTTAGTTAAAATGCGTAATTGTTTCTGCCTTAGTTTAAAATGTACACTTCATAGCTGTAAGGTCTGGATACAGCCTATACCATTGAAACTGTACTTAGACAGGACTTAAAACAACGGACTCAAGAAAAGATAACATCCTCTCTATGTGGGCATGGAAAAATAAATGTTACCTGGGGTAACAAATGCAATTTACTAGTCAAAGTAAATAAAGAATGAAAAAGATGCAAGAATAAGGCACAAGATTCCAAATAAATATTTATGTAACAAAGTAAAAACTTAACTCTGGATGAACACAAACATAACAACATATAAGAACAAAAAAAAAATACTTGTAGAAGATCAAATTTAATTTATTACAATTCCTTGCTATTCAAGACATGGCAAAAATGACATTTTAATAATCTATATATATGAAGAGCATAGAATAACCACCAGTTTAAATCCTGTACATGTGTTACTGTGTTTTCCCAATACCTAAAGAACACAGAGCATAAACTTCACCACACAGTCACCTCCTACCAAGTAGATTTTCCTTCTGCACAGGACATGCTGTTGCTTTGTCAAAAGCCGAACCACTGCATCTGATCTAGGAAAACATAACAGATATAATGGCCCATTAGCTGGTCAGCGGCATCAGTGGGCTGCCAAAGGGACCAGGGCACCAGCACAACGATGCAGTTTGGTAAGAGCAACCACGGCCCGTGCTGCAGAATTGGCTGCACTATTTTATGCTTCAGTCACCCCCAATTCTTTCTATCAGCACATCTAATAATTAAATACATAACATGCCTGTCAAGCTATACATCAGCTGAGCTGTAGTAATCAAAATTCCTGTATGAAAATGTAAATCATCATAACGCCACCTAAAGCCCCTGTACAATCAGCAACATAAAGAGTCTCTCCACAGTGCCCAGATGTTGCCTTTGAGACTCCAGCCTGTGCTGACTGTCCACTGACACATCTGAAAATACAATATGACAGACTCAGACATAAAAATACAACAAGTAACTCTTCTTACTTTATTACTTGTCATCTGCAACATGTATAAAACATTCCTAAGTAAATCTCCTCCGGGAGGATTTGAAAAGCTCTGATTTAACAGACAATTCTGTACTTTCAGAAAAGAGAGGTATCTCTGTTTTATATCCCCGAATCCCTCCCCCCCCCCCCCAAAGAGACGAACAAAGAGAGCAGCTGCTACTTCATGGTTTCGAGCTACACTTCACAACTGTTCCCTATAGAGAAACAGCTATCGCCTCATCAGCAAGAATTTATACAAAAAGCCAAATTTCTACTCCTACTGAAGTCCATGAAAGTTTTACTGTAGCATTCAGTAGGATCTAAATTGACTCCCATTAGGATAGAATGCAATTTTGAAAAATCTTCTGTATTAAAAAAAAAACAGTAACTATGCATTTTTTAAATATTGATTATCACCAGCCATAGCCAGTTACAATAGGATCTTGCTATTTCATAATGACTGGGATACCCATGGAGAATGACTGAATTTTATAAATCAGCAGTCAGGTAAGCAACCACAATAAGAAAGCAAGACTAATTTAACACATTTAGTTAAAATTATTTATGTCACTTTATAATGTATTAGTCCACGTGCTATGTTGTATCCTGTAGCAGTAAGTTTTGAGAACCGTCATCCACATTACTATACATATTAAAAATTCTTCATTGTGGAAGGGAGAGTGCCTGTTGTAGAGTAAGGCACATCAACCTTGTGGACCCAGGAGCATGGTTTGTATTGCCCCTCTGAACCCCAAGATTCATCCATCACTGCAGCTCCACGTTCTGTTCAACTACAATGAGCCCAAAGCCTCAGTCGTGGAACAAAAACTAAACTTTCACAAATGGAGATTAAGTTCAGATTTTTGACACTTTAGATAGTATTAGTCTACTCTAAAATATTATTGCATTTTTCACAATTACTGTTATACAGTTAATACCACATAAACTTACAACATTATTATATCTGAAATAGATCTGAGAAAACTATATCCCTTTCACCTACTTTTGTCTTTTACAGCACTTCATGAGTATTTAGTCAAAACTTTCAGTCTCTTTTATTTTTTCTACATTCACCTAGTTGTTTTCCTGTATTTGCACAGAACTTCCAAGTAATGAAAGATAACTGGAAAAAAAAGTCAAAAAGACAAGACAGTATTTCCTTTAATTGGCAAGAGACTACATGGGAAGATATTGTACCTGTAACTATTTGAACTTATTGCCTTAACATACCTTTTTCAAGCTGAATGTTTCTGTAAAGTCAAACTATTTTTGTAAAAACAAATTCAGATTTATTGGTTTACTGAATTACGCAAAGTCTCTCTCTCTTTCTCCCTCACACACACCATTCTTCAGAAGTCATTTCCCAGCACTGCAAATGGAAACATTCAGAAAACAACAAATGCCAAAATGTAAGAGCCTCTGTGACTAGGATCGTATGAAACTTTTTACCTTAACATACAACATGGATACGGCTCACACTGTCACATACGCAGTTGTCTTATCTTCACCACATGGGCATGTAGCCCAATCACTTGCATAATTTTTAAATTGTTTATACCCTTCCACAAGGAAGAATTTCCACTGGTTTCAGTTGTAACAGCACCTACCCAGCAATTCAGCATCTCACCTTAGGTACTGAAAAGGTGAAAACACAGAGTTAGCAAAAACACTTTTAAGTAAGTGTGCTGATCCTCACGTAACACAGAACTTCATGACAGAGGCAGTGAAAGATTCCAGTTCTCCAAAATGCTGACCAAGTGCTTGACTGACAAAACATCTTCCTATCTCTGCAACACATGAGACAGAGCTCCTACAAAACAGTCCTCTTCATTTCACTACTCTGATTCATCTGCACAACAAGGGGTAAATTAAAACAGCACTGATCATATAATTATTACACTACAACATGTACACATAGGGCATTTAAATTAGGCCTCGTTGCCAACTGCAAGATTAATTTTGCAATTCTAAAGTGTTCTTCAAAAAGTATTCATTTTATATGCAATTTCCAAGTTCTCAAAAAAATAAACAGATTTCACCAGGTGAAAAGAAACTAGTACCTTCACAGATGACCTGCAAGTTTGGTTTGAAATCTTAAAGTCTGTTGGAAATTTTCCCGTCTCTTGAACCTTTATCAATCTTTGCATTTCATATGGAGCCAGTCCATGAGCACTTTGCCACTGGGCACCGTGCAGATTTGCTGACATCCACAGCAGTCCAGAAAGCTGTGTCCTGTTCTATACTCTGCAAACCAACCTCTGACCTCTTCCTCCCCTTCGAGGGCTCTCTCTTCCCCTCTGTTCTTTTATCCCATTCCCAGTCTCCATTCAGGTTGTTCCACAACATAAGCCTGACTTCCAGACTTATCACCCAGGCACTGCAAGTTTCCTCCAGCCCTCAGAGTCTTGATTTTGTTTCCCCCTGACCTCCATAGCACCTTTCCATTCCTTCTGCCAGCTTGTCCAAGGTACTCCTGAGAGCCAGTTCTCGCTGTGTCAAAACAGACAGAGAGATTCTTCCTTTACTCTGCCTCCCTCCAGCAGGCAGAAGGCTCTAATACCATACAAACGTCAGAATAGAAAGTTGTAGGACGTTCATACCAAAAAACACCTCTGATGCAAACCAAATTAGAAACTGCAATTAGAGAAAGGTCATTTTAGTTCTGCACCGGAGAACACCCAGTGCACACAGAACTGCCAGCAAGCCTACCTGCCAACCTCTGGGAACACTGAAATGGGAACATCTGAACTGCAGTTTTTCAGAGGTCTATAAACTGGTCAGAGAGAGTGCGTTTTCATAGGTATAGTGAAAGACACACCCTTGTTATTGGTAACTTGTGAACATGAATTCCTTCAAAGCAAGCAAATATTAGAGCTTTTCAAAGGAAAGGCTGATGGATTTCTTTCTTTTTTAAGGGACAGAAGGATACCAGGCATTTTCTTCTGAGTTTTTTTTCCTCAAAACTAACTAGATGGTTTTGACTATAATTTTCTGTGAAAAAACAGTCTGAAACAAATCCAGCATAAACTTTTATTATTAATTTTAGCCTCATGTTAGGGAAACTGTTCAATCCAGCGTCTTTAACAGGGTTCAAGTCTAGGTTTCCATTTTATCCAAAAGATGCAAAATAATTCTTTATAAGATGATTTCATTAGTATTACAGCTTGAGCTGGGTGCCTCTTCCAAGGGACATGGAACAGAAAATTCCCTGGGTATTCACACCTCTACAGGTTAAGTTCTTTTTCCACTCTCCAATTTGTTGTATCAATGATTGCTTGACAAGTAGTAGCTTCTTTGCACTTGGTTGGTTTCCTCCTTGTCTCCAAGGGGGGTTACAGTACTCACTGATCATCGTTGAAGCTATTTTGTTACTTTCTTACTCTCTTATTTCGTCCTTGTTCTAACTGGCTCAAACAATTTCACGAAAAGTTCAGAAATACTGGCGTCAGGCTTCAGTAAATGTAGCTACTAGTGCTAAGCAAATGCTATTATATCCAAGACCTCAATGGTTAAATGCTGGTCAAAGTTATATACAACTGGAAATACGATCAGGAAAAAGGAAATGCACTATATCTTCAGCAACAGAACAATACCAGCTCCACTGTATTCAGACGTATTTTAGGTAATTTTGACTGGGTGACGGAATACAGAATTGTAGATAGATGTAAAATACTTTAAATTCTGGAGATTAAACTGAATTGCAAGAACTTTTCCACAATGTTTTTTCTAGGTAACTGTAATTGACAGGAATACAAATTTTCAGATAGAAAGTACAAAAATCCCTAGCAGATGGGATACGGTACAGTATTCTCCAGAAACCACTAAGAGAACCTCCATTTCCTAGTAGTGACTAACGAATGGAACTCAAATCATCTCTCGCACCTAACAGCCCATGAAGCAAACATATGGTTTTAATTCCAGTGAGAAAGATTTTCTTCTCCACTGAGAACTGCAAGGTGACATGGCCATCCACTTTCATCAAAGTCCTTAGTTCCATTAGGGAAGCTACATCTCTGGAGCCTTATGCTTACACAGGAGGATATACGCTTGAGAAAAGAAATATGCATTACTACTGTTGCAGGGCCTTTCTCCTCTGATGACAGTAACTCTTGAAACCATGTCCATGCTATTACCTACTCTCTCTGCTGCAGAAGAAGCAAGTTTCCACATGATCAACGCTCACAGTACCAGGAACTTTTTCCACTGAACAGAAGACAGTTCCCCTCTCGGCAATTTCCACCCCCACCCTCCCCCCAAATTACCTCTCCAAGCAAACTCAGGTCACTGAGATCACAGCAATCTCCGGCACAATTGGCTCTGCATTTTACTTCCCTGGGCCTAAAGCAGAGGAATTAATTCTGTAAAATGGTAATTTATCACTGTACCAACGCATCCAGCAATGCTGTTATTAACACACTTGTAAGTAAATATGAATGTTAACTTAGTGTTAACATCCATAGTTTTCAAGATCCTGTACCTGATTTATATTATTAGAAATAGCGGAATTTCAAGTAGAATGCTTTGCTGTTTTCCTGTTACCTCTATTACCGCCAACACGCTTAGTTTGCATTAAAGTTTGCTCTTACTTATTTCAGTTCAAATATTAAAACCACAGTTACTAGGTGAATAAGAAGAAAAGGAAACCACACTTGTAACTATTCATACTTTAGGTAAGCTCCAAAGTTTTAGCTGTATGCAACAGAGCAAGAAATATTGTCAGGAGGTCTTTGTAATCTTATGACTACAACAGAGGTCTTACGCAAAACCTACATCATGGGTATCGACATCACTGAAGGGGGCCTTGTTTTGCAGTATATACGTAGCCTTAGACATCAAAGCTTCCTGGGATTCCACTGAAACTCAAGTGCTTTCCCTTCAAAGGATTCCTGCCATTCACAATTCCTCAGTTGTGTCTTCATTTTGGAAACAGTAAAGTCCATAGAGAAGGACAAGACAGACCAACTCTTGACCAAATGGTAGCCAGAATTAAACTCCTCTTTTTACGCTTATAGATAAGCAGATTGTTGAGTCATTGTGAATGCTTGCTTTCTATTTTCAGATGGACTTCAAACTTCAATACATAAATACTTAAACAAGGGAAGCTGTATTTCATATAAACTAACAACTTCATTTTAAACAAGTACATACAAAATAATATGCATGTACTTCATGACTAGTTTTTGAACAAAATCATCCAACATGAAAGCTTTGGGATGATGATGGGTTGCAGAGCAAAATCCCCTAACCCTGGTTTTAACGTAGACTGTTAAAGTCCCTGCAGGACTCTGCTTCACAGAGCTAACAGGCACTGTCAAAACAGGTTCCCTACGGCAGATGGCCTGAACTATCTGGGAAGGGCAGGAACCAAGCATTTCCCAAGGAGAACATTCCATATCCAGTCTCAGCTCTGCCCAGGCTGTCCATAAAAGGGCTCATATGGAAAGCTAAGATGTGATCGAGAGCTAAGAAGAGAAAAATCAGTCTGGTAGAAATCAGATGAAGACCAAATTAATTTATTTGTAGTTTACTGAAGAGAAATTCTTATCATTAACCTTCCTTATCCTGTGTCACTTCCTATTTCTTTAAATGATTGGTGGGAAACAGTTACACTGTGAAGGATTTTTCAAATAAATTAGGAAGCATTAGCATATATCTCAGTCAAAGGGATTTCTTTTTAAATAATAATGAATGTTTAATCCAACCTACAAATATAATAATCAACCATGTGAATGAGACTTAATATACAAGTTTTCAAATGTCGTAGTCTCTCTCTACCACCCAGATCTGAAAAGTTCAGGTAAAACATATCATAAAGCTTTACTTCATCCAACTAACTTGTGGAAATCCTGTAAATCCTACAAAATATTTTCTGTGCCAATGAGTACCATACTTTAAATATTTACACATTTATAAATTCAAAACAAGGACACCTACACCTCTTCACTAACTGTACTAATAATGAAACATGCTTAACATAACCAAATGAGGGAACTGGCAGACTTAGCTGGCAAACAAAAAACAAACCTAATAGATATTGAAAAGAAATACATTCCATAGGCTTTGAGGTATTTTGTAATAGAACTTTAAGCTAGGGAGGTGATTTAATAACAGGATGTATGACTACGTGGAATAAATATTTGTTTTATTCATCCTTGGTAGGCAAAGGAATAGACCTCATTAGCTGCAATTTAAGAACAGGAAGAAGGTCAATCTGAATTTGAGGCAAAAGATTGCTAAAGGAAGAGAAAAAACAGAGCCAGATAAGGAAGCAGGCCAGACAATATTTTACATTCAATATTACTCACTTAGAAATAAATAAATATATATTTATTTCTTTTTCTTATATATATATATATATATATAAGAAAGAGATAGGAGTATATTCTATTATTCGTGTTTTATGCAAGGGCTAAAAGATACACTAATCCAACTGTCCCCTCTTCCTCAGTTTTTCATTACTGCACTATTTCCATAAAATACAAATAATAATAGACACAAAACATGATTGCAAAAAACCTCTGGAAATTAAAAATTATGGCTCTCCTAGCAACTGTATCTCACATACTTGCATATATGCAGTATTTTGTATGGTATTTGGTGTGGGCTTTTGTGCGTTCACAGCAATGAGGTTGAATTATGGTTGCTGTGGGAACTATATCTTCGAATTTCTTGTCTTGTGTTAGCATCTCAACTAAAATGTTACATTAACATAGGTAAGCGTTTGCTGTTCTCTTGCAAGAAACAGGAAAAGAAATCTTCATAGATGGTTACATATTTAAATATTCTTTCCAAGAAAACAACACATAGCTCCGTGTTGGTAGAAGTAGAGAGCTCTAATTATTCTCACATTGCATACACATGGGGAAAAAAAGAGCTATATGAAGGCTGTGAGTCAAATACAGCAGAGTGCCTATAGAAATAACAGTATGTGATGTCATTAAAAGCCTGTCTTTTGCATTCACAAACAGAATGAAGGGAGGTTCTTATTATTTATTTTACCTTCCTTTAGCTCAGCTTTTTAACCTTACTGCTTGAGTATATGCTTGCTTTCAGGCTTTGCAGCTTCTACGTAAGTGTGTGCTTCACAAGTCTGACAAGGCTGTCGAAGTCGGTATTGCCTAGCCCCAGTCAGCATAAGTATTGCTCAAGGTACTTTATGAACATACAGCAAAAGGAACCGATTTCAATCACGAGAGTAGAGAGGACTGGCATTTCACATGTAATATAGGTCACAAGCTGCTACAGAGTCTCATGTTAGCACAAGAGAGAGACAGCCTCTTACTGATACAAGACGTGTTCTTTAGCAGAAAGCGGTTTGTCTCTTGCTAGAATCAAGGAGCTCGAACTTTTAAGCTGGTTTTCTTGACCCAAAATATACTTTTTGCTATTCACGCACTAGTACGTTTTGACATCATCTGTAAAAAAGTGAGTCAGTCCCCTAACACATCTCCTCATATTTTGGAATTGCCACTGAACTATTATGCCTCTAAAATCATGAGTTTAGAAGTCATAAATATCAGGCTAATATTTACAGTACTTTTAAGTTGAAATAATTTCATTGCACAGTTGCCACTTCCAGAAAAGTCAACATTTACATTAAATTTTAAATAAGATTTTTAGTTACTATACTGGAACAGGGCAGAAGGAGGAATCAAAAAACAATAGCACAATACAACAATAAAACAATACAATATCACAAAGTTGCTAAGACACAGTAGCACATTTCCAATACCAAACAGCAACGCACTGCTACTCCATCAGTGCACTTGACAGATCAACAAGGTCTCATTAGCTTCCACTTACAAGGGAAAAGGTGGACATTCCATCAGGCCAAGCACGGCAACTCGGCAGAACAACTGCTCTCAGGGAGCAAAGGCTCTAAGCAACTCAGGGAAAAACATTAGGGTGAAATATGACTCGTTTGCTTGGTTTATAACAGGAGAGACAACATGCACTGAAAGAAACTCAGTTTGCCATGTTTAAGAAACCAAAAAAAATGCGTTCATATGAAAAACTCAAAGGAAAAACGGGTCTGGAATTATCTCAGACTGTAAGTACATGAAAAGTAAGAATTAAGCTTAAAAGGTGAGCTCATTCTAACTTTAAGTTGATTAAATCTACTTTTCATATCATTATAAAAGCATCCAGTTTAGGTCTTCTTTCAAATAAAACAAAATCTGAAGCACTGGGTATTTCCAGAATAACATTCATTTTCGAAGCAGAGGTGTATAATGGTAATACAAAAGCTTAACAGATCAGAGAATCTTGAAAAATCTAGTGTTATCTGGTCAACAAAGATGAAGCTTTCATACTAAAACTTTCAAAGATCTACAAGATTAACTCAGTAAGCCAGATCTAACAAGAAACTATTAAATCTTGCAAGAATGACACTTTCACTACTGGACTTGGAGCAATTTGAAACTTCTTCCTTCTTTAATGATGAAGCTATTTGAGTCTAGTCATAACATAAGAAATTATTCGGGATGTAAAGAGAAGGTACGTTAATACACTTTGCATCTCCCAAACAAATTATGGATTTCTTCAGTAATCTAAAAAGATGTCACTAAATACGGTAATTACTTACGGATGTTTTTTTAAATGGAAAGGCACAACATTAACAATGCAACTATACTCAATAGTTTTACAACTGCTTTGAATGGCACATGCCTTCCACATAAATCAAATTTCAAATGGCTGGTCCCCAGTTAGCATCTACATTAAGTTATGTCTGAATTGAATATATTATCTTTAACTGCAAAACCAAAATGATTCCAGCTAAAACAATAACACTGTCTCTTGTATCGTATTCCCAAATATTTTGTGAAAACTACATAATAAGAAACATGCAGAAAGATTTAAGAGGTTAACATTTTGCATACTTCCGCAATCGCCTGTCAACTCTATTCACTGTGACATGACCCTTTATAAAATGAGCTTGTAAATAAATACACTCTCAACATCTGAAGAACATACACATTCTGAAAGGAAATTGTATCAGACTGAAGACTTAAGAACAAAAAGATCAATTTTTCATTTTAAATTTTTGAATTTTATTTGAACTATGTACTGTATATATACATGTGTGTATATAGGTACTCTATGTAATAAAATAATATTTCATTTTTATTCTGAATTCTCCTAGAATAAAAATTTACCAAATATATATAAATTGATCTAATTTAACCTTCTTGCATGAACATAAGAAAAAAGTGTGTATATTTAAAATATATATATAAAGACACTTAAGTGATATTAAAACCAGATGGAAATCAAAGAAATACATCTCTAAGGTCTTCCTAAGGAATCAGCAACTATGAACTGAGAGAGCACCAAGGCATCCTGAAAACTCTCTGCTTTCATTCTTACCCCCCAAAAATAATCAGGGTTTTACAAGACACTGTCAAGACTGCTAGAAATTTATGAGGTAGCTCCCTCTTCTGGATTAGCGAACAATGACAATTCAACTTAAATGACAGGACGCAGAATTTACAAAATCATAGAAACAGTAAGATTGGAAGGGACCTCTGGAGATCATCTAGTCCAACCTCCCTGCTCAGCAGGGTCACCTACAGCATGGTAGACAGGGCTGCATCCAGGCGGGCCTTGAACATCTCCAGAGAAGGAGACTCCAGAACCTCTTTGGGCAACCTGGTCCAGTGCTCCGTCACTCTCACAGGGAAGAAATTCCCCCTCACGGTCAGGCAGAACTGCCTGTGCTTCAATTTCTGCCCATTGCCTCTTGTCCTGTCACACGGGACAACTGAAAAGAGTTTGTCCCTGTCCCCTTGACACCCTTCCTTCAGGTACTTGTACACATTGATAAGATCCCCCCTCAGTCTTCTCTTCCCCAGGCTGAACAGGCCCAGCTCTCGCAGCCGTTCCTCATAGGGCAGGTGCTCCAGCCCTCGAATCATCTTCGTAGCCCTATGCTGGACTCTCTCCAGTAGCTCCATGTCTCTCTTCGACTGGGGAGCCCAGAACTGGACACAGGACTCCAGACGAGGCCTCCCCAGGGCTGAGTAGAGGGGCAGGATCACCTCCCTCCACCTGCTGGCAACACTCTTCCCAATGCACCCCAGGAGACCATTGGCCTTCTTGGCCACAAGGGCACATTGCTGGCTCATGGTCAATCTGTCATCCATCAGCACTCCCAGGTCCTTCTCGGCAGAGCTGCACTCCAGAAGGTCAGCCCCAGCTTGTACTTGTGCCTAGGGTTACTTCTCCCTAGTGCAGGACCCTGCACTTGCCCTTGTTGAACCTCATGAGAAAGAGGGAGATCAAGATATCCCTGTTAAACTCTGGACCAGAACACTTGAAGCATTATTTCTGACTTGTTAATATGTGTAAAAGACAAACAACCCTCTGATTTCACCCCCCACGATACATGCATCTTATGGGATGCAGTCAACTGAAACACAAGAGGAAATTCTTATTCAAGCATAGATAAAACTGGAATTGTCAGGAGTTATTTACATGGAACTGAAAGAATCATAAAATGCCACACCTTCAGGATCTGGAAATAGTGAAAGACAGAGGAGAAAGATCTAAGATCTGCCGTGCAAACACCTGCTGCAAATGGCTGACATCCAGTATCACAGAGGGGAGACCTCTCCGCCAGGCTCTCCAACAGTTAGTGGAGGGTCTGTCCGCAATTCCCTCAGCAGAGACAAAAGTTGTAGGGCACAAAGAAAAAGCAAAACCAAAGCTGAGGAAAAACGAGACCAAGTATATAAATAGGACAGACTAGAATGAAAGAAAAACAGGAGATTAAAGACAGTTGGCTGAAGACCATACCCTGGAAACTGAGATGATGAAGGCCACAACTAGTCGAAGAGCCAGAGAATTAACTAAACAAATACAGCTGGTTAGAGTCAGAGGAGTCCTTGAAGAGGGCAGGAAAAATCTTAAAATTTGATTCTTTTTTTAAAAAAAGCTTAGATTGTTTTTCAAGCTTCATCCAAACAGCAAGAGCCTACTTCTGATTACTCAAAAGGAGCTAACATCTTCATTTAGGTATTTACAAAACAAAATAATTAACAAAGTATTTTTCATGCAAAATGACACTTAATGACTCCTTTGAGAAAGCCTACTGTAGCACCCAAATTAAGTTCCAGTAAAAAACTATGAAAACAAAGATTCTGTAAGTCATTCTGATTCATTCATCTTAATGTATTGCATTAACTTGTTTCATGAAACTGTACCAACTCTTGACAAAACACAAAAATAGAAAATACAAAATGAGAAGTATAAATACACTACTCACCTTTTTCTTTCCATAACTCATACACACTCACCAGTATTTTACTGTCATTCAGGAAGTCCTTTGTATAGTAATCCACAGAAGTATTCAGATGAAAGATTCTTACAAAACCCGTATGTCATGTATAAACAAAGAATCCATAAACAATAGATAAAAATATCACAAAGTAGAATATTTTTCTATACAAATATCACTAGAAACAAAGCTACCACGTGAATTAACATAATATCAGTGTATCTTAATACTTTAGTCTATCATGCTAAACTTTTTATTTTGTAAGTAACTATCAGATTCTGCAGCAACCAACAGAAGTATACAAGAAAATGCAGATAACTGATTAAAGAGGTATCTACTGGGTCTGGTCTGAGACAGCCACAGATAATGCCATGACAGGAACAAAGTATGATGATTGCACTTTGCAGGCAGTAAACCCTTCCCTGCACTACAGCAGTTCCCAGACATCAGTGAGAGTTAACCAACCAAACACCAGCAGATGTATTCTAAAATAAAGGGGACTGAAATAGAGGTGGCTGCCAAATGTATAAACAGAGATACATGAAGCTGAATCGGAATAATAGTATCATTACACATATAGCATCAGAGGGTAGGCTATATTAGGGTGCATGCACGCTCTGTGATGCACCTTGCAGTGTGGCACACACTGTGGTAATGACCTAAATGTACACTGGGGTGAGATCACGGGTATACCACCCCCTTTCACGCACTCTGCTTTCTTTTGAAGAAACTCAGAAGTGCAAGAGAGGCATGGTACACCTTACTAAGTCCCCTATTTGGCGTACTGAGAGCCCAAGATGGCAAAGCATACCTGTACTAAAGCCTCATAGAAATACAACATCCATTCGTGGTGATCACGCTTCACAAGAAACTTTGGCAAACTGATGTGTTACAAAAAGGCATGATAGTAGCTCTTTTCTTAATAGAACAAAGAAAATCAATTGCTTCATTTCTCAAAAAGAGGACTGAGATGCAAAAGCATCTACAGATGGAGACTTCCTATTCAATTAGACCTGATTAACAAAGGCATGAGTCACAAGGACATTACTTCAGTTATATATTGTGCTATCCCAATGTTTCAGATAGAATTGGTGTAACACCAGAAGATGCAGTTTTGAATCAAATCCAGAATAGTGTCTTTAAGTGAAAACCACAGTAAACAAAAAGGAATTGCCTGAAACCCTGACTGTGGTTAAATTCAAGTGAATTAATTCACGTGTGCTGTCTGGTTCCTTCAAATTGTGCACTCTCCAAATGTACCTTTAAAACAGAAAAATGGTGTATTATCCACTTATCTCCTCAACAGACAACTAGATCCTTAGTCTTCAAACTATTCAGAAAAAAAAGAGAATGCTAGAGCAATGTATGGTAAAAAACAGAAAAGTGCATATCACATGATTCACATGGCACTAATGTTAACAGGACCTCCAGCCAATTAAAAGCATAAAGTTACAAAATGGGTGAAAAGTAAACCAATTTCAAGTCTCCAAGGATTTAACTCAAAGACTGAAAACTAAAAATACGGTTTTTGAGGTAAATCTTCTCATTAAGCAAATTTTCATTACTGAATGCAATGCTGTCTACAATTTGTATGAGAACTGACAGCTTAAAATTCACACCTTTGAATTTTCAAATGTGATTTAACTTGCACAGAGCTTGTAAGATGCTAACGTGACCTGGAACCTAAAGCAAAGGGTCTGGAATAAACAGTCCTGTTAACAGTCCATTTGTCACTTTGGGCAAATGATACGAGATTTGACTTTCCAGAAATCTGAAATACTAACTGTTCAGTAACAGACATTCAGCTCCTACGAAAATCATCTCCTCTACTTCTGTATTTCATTTTGCTAGTTTGTAAATGGATACTTTAATACCATTCTTCATGCATCTATTTTGAGGGTATGCTTAATGTGAGCAAAGTGCTTTGAGATCCTTAGCATGAATAAAATATATTTTGCACTTACATGTAAATTACAGAAGTAGCAATATTTGAAATAGGATTTTGTTTCAAGGCAACAAGACTAAATCAAACATGATTATCTTGGCTTTGATTGTTATGTCTTACTTACTATGTTCTATGTTCCTTGAATTTTAAATATGCAGTTCTGCTTTTCTGTTATGGTAGATGAAAAATATTCATCTAACATATCTATTTTTGGTAAAAGAATAATTTTCTTTCCTAGTCTAAGACAGAAATGTTGCTGAACACAATTCTGGAGTCTAACTGGTACTACAAGGCCATTGCACACGTTCAAAAGCAAAAATAGCAAGAGGTACCCAGAAGACTCATGAATTTATAACATGAATATACAGATGTTTATCCATATAGATAAATATGTACACAGATAAACACACAGTAGCATTTAATATAGATGAATTAGACCTCTCCATTAGTTAAGCAATACTAACCAACACAGTTGTAGTCACAAAGGTTGTGGCCTTCCTTGCAACTAAAAAGAACTGGCATAATTAGAGAAAAGTTTTCCACTGAAAGTCATAGAAACTTTAACTTACAATTGACTGTTCTATTTGGCTCTGTATTATTTAAGTTATTCTAAACGCAAACTTCAGAAAAGGAAGAAGCTTGAACTTTATTTAGGGCACTTTCTGGAATACAAGAAGTCGAGCCACCTGCTATCATATTACTTTCTTTTAAAGGTTCATGTTCACCTCTGCAAAGTGCACAGATTATATTGCTATACGTGCTCGCAGATATTAGTAGCACTTAATAGACAATACGCATTCTGGAAAATGGAAGAGAGGAAGAGCGAAATCCGTTTCGAATGTAAGCCTATGAAACATAAATGGGGTCTACTACCTGCAGATAATTTTGATTCTGCAACAAATTATGCTGCTTCAGACTGTTTCCTATTCTTTGAAATTCACATATTCCCATGCTGAGTAAGGAACAGAAAACAGGCAAGAGCTCCATTTAAGGCATGGAGTAAAACCAGACATCCATAAATTTTCAGTGTTAAAGAAAACTGAAGTCAGGATTAACAATTTTTAATTTTTAAAAATATATGGTTAATTCTATCATGTGACAAAAGATGACCCAATAAATCAAAGTAATACAACACCTGTTGAGAAGAAAACATTACAGACTCAAACTAGGGTTTAAACGTTGATATTTACTCAGACAAAGAAGGTTAAGAAGTATATCCCACTCACTCAAATCTTTAATAAAAGTAAACGCCAACCTAAAGCTTCTTTTCAATGTTCTATGATGCCCCAAAAATGCCGTCATTCACCCATTACACTCCCTCACACGGATGTAATTTCCACCCCCACCTGTCGTCATCACATCTGGTTTGGTATGCAGTTTTGGGGGGGGGGAGGGAGGGAAATCATCTAGGCACGAAATCACAACGTATTTTAAGTAATCTTTTACCATGCACGTGTGTGTATTTACACACACTTGTAAACACACCTTGAAACCTAAGCCTCCATAGAATGTATTTGGGAAAATAATTAAACTTTGGACAAAGCCTTAACGAAGCTTTAGTTCAACTCACATCTCCAAACAGTAAAACACAAGACAAATCACAAAACTTCACATCCCACAGAATCACACATAATAATAAAGCTGAGACTCTTCACCTTGCAGTCTATCTACCTGCCCCAAAGCAAGACCTATAACCACATCGTTCTCAACCTATGTTTGTGAAACCAACCTTAAAAGCCTGTAGTGAAGATTTTCTCTCTACCTAGCCCATTTTAGTACATCACTGTTGAAAAGCTTTTCCTAATGTCAAACCTGACCCCTATCTATTACAGCGCTCCTCTCACTACTGTCTCTACAGTGAGTTTATCTCACTTCTCTCACTATTGGAAAGTTTTTCCTGAACTTGTAATGCATTTTAAGCCCTTACAACAGCAAATGCTTTCCCCACAGGAACACGGTGAGGTCCACTCCACTTAACTCACTGAAAAACAAAATCAGTGGAGATGCTGAAATATGCTCACAGGATACTAGGTATAGGACGCATTAGAAAAATATAAGTTGGCCTATAAGTTTAAATTCTCTGCATATTCAAAAAAAAAATCAGAGTTAGACATTACACATGGTTTGGAGAGTGAGGAGGAACTTCGTTGCCCTGGCGGCCTCTTCTGACCACTGAATATTGGGGGGGGGGGGGTCCACGTTACTTCTGTCTTCGAAGTTAAAGGGGAATTCAAAAAGAAAGGAAAAGGAAACTTCACAGCAGGTACAACAGAAACCTCGCTCGCGGCCGCCCACGTCCGCCCACGTCCAGGCGGACGAAGGCCCGTCGCCGCCCAGGCCCCTAGCTGCGCCGCTCGGTCTCTCCCACGGAAGAAGAACCCGCCGAGGCGCCGCACGAGGCCTCCCGGGGCGCGCAGGCCGCCGCCGCCCCGCCCCGGCCTCTCCCCCGCCCCGGCGGGGCGGGCGGCAGCCCCGCGGCCCGGCGCGGCACGGCACGGCGCGGCACGGCGCGGCACGGCGCGGGGAGCCGCCGCCCGCCGCCACGTGCCGCCGGCCCCGCCTCGGCGCCCGCACTCACCTTCGGAGACCTGCAGCTCGGGCGCTCCGTTGAGCTGGTAGAGGCACCAGTCCACGGCGCTGCCGCCCGCGGGGCCGCCAGCTAGGCACAGGAGGGAAACGGCCGTCAGCGCAGCCCGGGGCAGCCCGCGGCGACGCCGCCCGCCGGGAGCCAGGGCGGGCCGCGGGGGCGCTGGGGGCTCCCGGCGCGGAGCGGGCACGGGGAGCGGGAGCCCGAGGGAGGACGGAGGGGCGCGCGGGGAGGGGGGGAGGGGGGGGCGGCGGGGCGCGCGGGGGCACGGGGCAGCGGCGCCGAGTACCCTGCTGTTGGGACATGTGCGGAGCCTCCGGCAGGCGCCCCGCGCTCCCCAGCCGCTGTCTGCCTGGCTCCCGGCGCCGGCAGCTCGAGGCGCCGCCGCCGCCGCCTCCTCCCAGCGGAGCCGGCGCTGCCTCGGGGCGCTCGGGGAGCCGGGGGAGGGAGGACGGGAGGCTCCGCCCGGAGCTCCCGGCGGAGGCGGCGCCGCGACCGCGGCCCCGGCAGGTGCGAGCGGGCGCGGGGCGGCCGCGGCCCCGCCGCAGGGGCGGCCCTGAGGGGGCTGCGCGGCGCCGCCCGCCCCCTCCGGCACCCCGCGGCCGCTCCTGGCTGCGGGCCCGCACCGCCGCCCTGAAAACCTGAGGAGCGGCAAACCTTAAAACATTGAGGACGGTCAGCTGGAGAGAACTTACTTTATGAATGTCGCCGTTCTTGGCGCATCTGCCCCAGAAGCCCCGCGAGAGGGAAACGTGGGGGCACAGCAGCCGCGCGGCGGCCCGCAGCTTTCTTGGCGCTTTCCTTCACAGGAAGGTTGCGGGTTCTTGGCGGGCGGCGGGCGCTGTCTGTCGGAGGCGGCGGTGCCAGAGGCCTCCCGTAGCACAGCTCGTGTCAGAGGAAGCTGGATTGTCTACATACATACATACATATATATATATGTCTGTATGTGTAGATATATCCCTAAGTCATACACTTGCAGGATGTGCACTGGCTTTTTAGAACTGAAAAGGTTTAAGCTGATGATTTGGGGTAAAAGGGGGCATTTCAGGAAGCTGTATTGAAGTTCCACCTGAACATACGGAGGAATTTCTTCCCTGTGAGAGTGACGGAGCACCGGAACAGGTTGCCCAGAGAGGTGATGGAGTCTTCTTCCCTGGAGATCTTCAAGGCCTGCTGGATGCAACCGTGTCTACCATGCTGTAGGTGACCCTGCTGAGCAGGGAGGTTGGACTAGATGATCTCCAGAGGTCCCTTCCAACCTTACTGATTCTATGATTCTGTGATTACAAGTAAAGCTCCATCCAGCTGCTTAGAGATGCTAACTCCCTCTAAGAAATACCTATAGACCTTGATTGCTCTTCAGGATAAAGTATTATCATAAATATAATTAATCTTAGTGTTCCAGGTTTGGTCTCTGTTTTTTGGAGGAAATCTTTCCATGGTCCACCATATTAATTAGCAAACAAGGGCTTTACTCCAGGAGAATCCATTCAAGTTAGATTTATTTTTAAAAAGATGCAGTTTTATACCATTCAATTCACTAATACTGACCTACAAAACATTTTCACTCTGGACTTCAGACATTTGTAAACTTCTGATAATAAAAAAATTCAGGCAGTTTGTCTGGCATGTAACACAACACAATTTTTCTCATTCTAAAATGAGGGGATGTAAGTAGGTCTCACTTGCAGTGGTGTGAGCTGCTTTACAAATTCCTTGAATAGTTAGATTGGTTAATTTGTACCTAAGCGAGAGCTGGTTCATCTTTTGTCTGTAGATGGACACTTAAGCTATTTGATTGTTTCCTTCAAGGAGATGACTAGTTTAACTAAGTCAGTTTAGAAACTAGTAATGCTAACTCAATAGACTTGAGGGCAGGAGCAGTTACCACTCCCAGCTCTTTCCCTTCACTTTCTGCGCTGTTGGAAATGAGCTAGGAGTTTGGTCTGATATTATTTATCATTCCAGTTATAATATTGCTTATTAGAAGTTTACTTGAACTAGAATTTAAGCAAGATAGTCAGTTTACACCACTGGGTATTCTGAAGAACTGAAGTTTAATCAGAGAGAGAATTATTGTCTTTAATATCACAGCAGTATGTTGGACGAACAGGTGGTAGAACCACAGCTAAAATTTCTGGGGAGATTGAGCTAAACTACCTATATAACATTTCCCAATTATGATTTTTTTTTCCTTTACACAAGGGCTTTCTGCAGATGCTCTTTGGCTCTCAGAACAGGGCAAGCCCTTGCTAGCAGTGATAAAACCAGTGACAAAAACAGTTTAAATGGGATCAGGAGAAGGTCAGCAACACAGAATGAAATTTAATCTGGCTACAACCTTAAAACTCACCAGACAGAGACAGCAATCTGTACCAATCACCCACCCAAACAAAAAAGCTTGTGTTCTATTCAGATGAAGTTCCACACACACACACACGCAAAAACCCCTCCAGAAAGGAAGAGGAGCGTAAGGCTTTACCGCGGCGGGGGGCAGCAGGGCGGTAAAGCGGCCCCCGGGAGGAGGAGCCGCCCGCCGGGGGCTGCCGGGCCCGGGCCGGCGGCCGGCGCCCCGGGAGGGCGCGCAGCAGGGCCAGGGCCGCGCCGGGCCGCGCCAGCCGCCCAGCTCCGCCCTCGCCCAAACCCTCCGAGCTCCGGGCGAGCTGCTTCGCCTCAGATTAAGCGCGGCGCGGCGCGGCGGGGGCGGAGAGGCCGCGGGGCAGGCGGGGCCGGCGGCAGGGAGGGAGGGAGGCGCGGGCGCGGTGGGACGCGGAAGTGCGGCGGCCTGAGGGGAGCCCGCGGGGAGCCGCCATGCGCCTGCCGCCGCTGCTGCTGCTGCTGCTGGGCCTGGTGGGGCGGGCGGGCGGCCGCGGGCCGCTGCGGGCCTTCGTGGTGGCCCACAGCCACATGGACGTCGGCTGGGTGTACACGGTGCAGGTGGGGCGGCGAGGGGCGGCTCTGGCGGCCGCTCGGAAGCGCGCAGACCCGCGTGGGGCGGCGGCCGCCCTCCTCCTCCTCCTCCTCCTTGCCCGAAAGCGCGCGGCGTTGAGCCACCGCCGCGGCGCCCGGCGCTCCGCAGAGCGGAGGGCGCGGGTAACTTAGCCACCCGAACCTCGTTATGTTTGCCTTCAGCAGGGTGCCCCGGCTGAAACCTGCCAAGGAAAAACCTTGGCGACCTGCGCTGCGGTTATTTACGTAGTGGATCTTCCAGGTGGTTTTTGTCCGGCCTGTTAGTGAGCAGGAAACCCAAGGAAACTGAGGCGCTGTTGAGGCTGGCGCGGGGAGGAGCGAGGTCCCTTTTCCTTGGCAGTGACCGAGGCGCTGCCATAGCGGAATAGTAGCAAAACAGTTCTTGCTAAAGAACTGAGCTGCACAGCAGAATAAATCAGATGGGTCTGATTTATACCTCTTATGTTTGTTGGTCTAAGTACTACATCCTTATTCAGTAGCATGATTTTTTTTTAGCTTATGCAAAAAAAGATGCTGTGGACTTTTTTTTGCTAGTGTGGTATAGCATCGGGGTTTTAGAGGGTTTTTTATTATTATTAGTTACTCTTCTAATTCTCTGTTGTGCTTGTGTTTTGTCTTGCCTGTTTTAACAGCGTTAGTGAATTTCTCCTTAGTATTGCAAAACCCTGTTCAGAAATTGTGTAAGAGAGCACATAATAACTTAGTATTTTTGGTCAGCTTCTTTTTAAAGAAGACAGAATTGCTTGAAGCTTCCATTTCTCTTATTAAATCACAAGTATCAGTCATAGTTGGTCAAAAAGCATAGAGATGATCTACAGATCCTTTCAAATGCTTCTCTAATATGAAAATGAAACCTGAGGGTAGGCCACACTAACGTGGCCCTTAATGCCTTTGGGTTTAGTTTGCTTTGTTAGTGGATCTTGCTCATGACTGACGAGATACTATTTCTTGGTATTTCATGTCTGCATTCATAATGTGAGAAATAAGCATTTTATTTATTATATCAGTACAGTGAGCATCACTGGATACTAGAAATCTCAATGAAGAATTCTAGTATTGGATAAATAGCAAAATCTTTCTTCCTAAAAGAAAACTACCCATTGCCATCTGCTAATAGCAATGGTATCTCAGCTTACGTAAGGTGTGGCATCTAGATAAGTATTTGACCACATCTTACTGTTAGCTACAGTGCAGCATGAAAAGTAAATTTTTTTTTCCATCTAGTATGTCTAAAATTTGTGTTCAAATAAGTGAATCTTATCTGGTTATTTATACTGGGCCACTGCTCACTGTTTCAGATCATATCATTAGGTGATAGAGGTAGTGACTTAGAAAATTCTTGCTTGTGCTCGCAAGTATCCTGGTTTATGAAAACAATTATTTTCAGTTCCCACCAACACCAATGGGGCTTATGAATTTTCATAACTCTGTAGGACTGGATAATGTCATACTACTTAGATCCAGTGTTGTTTGTATTTCAGTCATAATGAAGTTTTGTTCTTACTAAGCAAACAAGAACTAAGCTGTTCTCTAGAAGTTTTCTTAGTTTCAGAGATTTAAACACTTCATTTCCTACTCAAGAAAATATTTTCAGTAAGTTATTTAGCAATAAGTTTGTAAGCTATTATGTAAAATAGTATTAAATCTGAGAAGTCCTTGTTCAGCATTTCAAATACAGTACACTACTTAAAATAGCAATTAAAAATAAAATTGGACCAGATGTTGTAATCATTGTAAGTATTCTTGGATATTGGGTGTATTGTATGTGGCCAATCAGCAGTGAGAAATTAAAATTCCTTAGCAAGCACTTGAGTATCACTGTTGAACATTAGTAAAACTTAAAAGCTATTCTCATAGTTAAAATTTCACATTGTTTTGAACATCTAATCATAACCTTAATTTAAAAAAGAAACCCCTTAAGAACTGATGGAGAAGTCATTGAACAATTATTTAGATAAGCCCTGAAGTTCTTTAAGCCATTCCTCCCACAGTCAAATGCTTCCCCCTTTTTAATGACACTTTAACATTTTTACAAAGATAACTGGATTTCAGTTAGGGAAAGTGAAGAAGAGGAAGTACATTTTTGATTTGGATCACATCCTTCTGTTCTTATTTCAACATTGCTTTTTTTTTTTTTTTTTTTTTTTTTTTTAACAGGAAATTTGCCAGAACTGAAGCTATAGATTCACTTTTCATATATCATGGCAAAACATTTTTTTAAGGTGGATGAGGGTTCTTAGGGGTGTGCATGTGTATTATGATGGTGTGCATTGAGCAAGTGCCAGTAGCTAACTCAACTGTGGGATGTCTGTTTTATTTTGCTGCATGACTTTTGGTCAGAAAATAACAACAGTACAGTTGTACAGTGTATCCCAAGACTGCACACACAGAGTTCTTCGTTGCTGCTGCTGCTGTTGTTTTTCCCCATAGTAATCTCTTATGGATCAGTTTGTGTTTTCCCTTAAGCAGAAGAGTGATACAGCTAATGTTCAGATAACTGTGCTATAGATACATGGAGAACACTTGTTACAAGAAAGCACAAACATTGCAGAAAATCCTAGGATTTGTGTTGTTGTTCACAGTTGTGGTATATGACTTTTAAGGGAAGGATGGAAGACTGGATCTGGCCAAGCAGAAGTTACTTTAGCATGCTTAAGTGTACCCAAAATACGATTATATACACAACTTTTAAATTTAAATGTTTTTCATTTGATACTATATGATACATTATAACCATATGATAGGTTATTTGATAAATACAGGTGTCATGCTTGCATTCCAGTGAAGTCCATAGGCATTCTGGAATCAAAGTGTTTTAGAAACTATAGAATAGAGGCATGGTTCTTACAGTGGATGAGCCAACATCAAAAGTCAAAATTATTCTTATAGAGCTCTTTGCTAGTGTGGTTTTACTCTATCCTAAATCATCAAGTAGAATGGAGTCATTTTTCATGACTGGAACTTTTAGGGCTATAATAGTATAATTTACAGTTTATCACTGTATTATACCAGCATCACACCCACAGCAGAGAGTCATACTCCGTGAAAACAACTGTAGTAATTCAAAACATCAGCTCAAGAGAAGAGCAGAAATGCATACGTATGCAAAGCATATGTGTGTTTTTCATCTGTGTTGGCGCAAAGTCGTATTAATGACATTGATAAGTTAAACAGTGAGCAACAGGGTCAATTGTTCCCAATAGGCCAAGGGAAGAAAGCCTGTATTTGATGTCTGCTCATCGTGGAGGAAGCTGCAGTATGCTCTGGTGAGGTCTCCCGTCAGAGGACATGCTCTGGAGCAGATGGGCTCACAGGCTGTAGCTGTAGGCTTATGGAACTCAGTCTTTCCAAAGGAAGTCTGTGACAAACTTGTGTTTTGGATCTTTCTTCTCAAGCCCGTATGACTTTTTGAAACAGTTCATTTAATATATGCTCTAAAAAAAGTTTAAAACTTTTTTTGCAGGAAAGTATGCATGCTTATGCAGCAAATGTCTATACTTCTGTTGTGGAAGAGCTAATGAAAGGAAAGCAGCGCAAATTTATTGCTGTGGAGCAGGAGTTCTTTCGACTCTGGTGGGATGCAGTAGCCACAGATAGGCACAAACAGCAGGTAAGTTGCACTGGAACCACACTTTCTGTTAACAAAAGATCCATGGACTTTTCAGGGAGCAAGAAGAGGGAGCAAGAAGAGGCAAAGTAGTTTAACATTTGCTTTTTTACCAAGGTCTTGTGTAGGCCACCTCTGAGTAGGCTCTGTAGGCTATCTTTTATGAAAAGACCTTAACTCTAGAAGCAGTTGCAAGAAGTCAAAACTCCCAGCTGTAGATTAGAGTGGTAGGAGGTAGTAACCTTTGAACTGAAGATTCTTTGCACTTCGCAGTTCTTGTTTCATTGGTGCCTTTCTTATTTTGGGGCACACTGATGTAAGATCTAAGTGGCTCTGGAAGAATCTGAGCCATTATCTGCTAAAATTCTGAAGCTTACGGACTGCTGCTTAACATTACTCACAAGAAGGAACTTTTTTCAGCTGAATATTGCTCAGAAACTCTCATTTGTAAACAAGGGTAATGCTGTAAAAAGACAATGCAGGATTCAAGAAGAATAACTATTTCTTGGGTTAGTTTATTTATGGCCTGCGATCTCTTTCAGTCTTAGAAGTTTTGATTCAAGCAAGTTTTTTTCTGGTAAAGACATCATGAGGTTTTGTTTGTCATTTTTCCTTTCCTCTGGCATGAAACATGCTAAAATAAAGACTGAGCCAGTAGTCTAGAAGCTAGTAATATATTGCATCATAATACCTGATACTTAAACTTTAGATCCTAAAATGTATAGGTGAAGTTTCCTATAGGTACTGATTTGAAGGTCCCCTGTCTTTGTTACAAAAGTCGAGGCAACAGCAGCAGATTACTTGCAGTACATGAAGTTGTGGTTTGTTTGAAGTACTAGGGAGTGTGGTTGTGTAAAAATGACACCTCTTGTCTATTTTTGTAACCTAATCTTTCAATAAATTCTAAGAAGTTTGATATTTAAGTAATAGCTTAAAATCTGTGTGTGTTTGACCTTTGTGATGGGTCTTGCTCTGTACTGGCAGCTGTCTGTGTGGGCTGTTTGCCTCTTGCAAGAATATTTTGTTGTTTGTTTTTATTTAGAAAATTATATGGCAAGTCTGGAGTGAGGGAGTTAATAAAAGACATGGGAACTACTGTGTGCAGGACAAGAAAATATTCTAACTTTCTCATGGAAATTTATTATATATCAAGTATGTAGTGTCCCTCTAACTCAGACCATGAAGAAAAGGCTTATGTTCCTAACATTTAGTCTCTCTATCAAAAGGAATCCAGAAGAATACATATTTGTCACTTTGATCTCAGTAGTGCAAAACCAGTAGATATGATTCTGCCTTTAATTTTCTAGCCTAATTACTGATAATTTTGGCTTTTATGCATTTTTAGTCAGCTTTATAGTTGATTATTTGAAAACTAAAATGGTTAAAACCAAAACCTTCTTAAACCTATGTCAGAAACATTGAATATCTCATAACGTTTAGGAGCTACAGTGCTTGTTGATAGGTAACATTTGTTTTTAACATTAGCAGTTTGCAAGGTATTGGGCCTTGAAATTAGGTCACTGATTACTGTCCTGCTTTTTTCCACTTGAACTCCAACATTAGTGATTTTTCTATAATACAGCTCTTTGGTTTCAATTTTGCCATTTTTTTCTTAGATTAGTATTTTAATTGAAATACAGGATTTAATTTTGTTTTCTTTTGGAATATCTGCTTTCATTAGAGTGTTAGTGTTAAAAACTAGTAAAAAATATGGCCTCATAACTGAAGCTGATTTTACACTTCAGATGAGAGTATGTAGTAGTGAAGTGTATGGCAGCAGTACTACAGATGTGGACCTCCCTAGTTCTCAGTGCATGTTGTTTCTATAACATGTCCTTGTGTGAGACAGTCCTGTTAGCTTACCCTGGCTTGATGTCTGGGTGTAACCAGAACTTCTGTCTGTTTTGGAGTAATGGGTTGATGTGAGGATAGTAATAGGTGTCCTGAGGTCCAAAGGTAAGCTGTATTACTGTCTAGGGATAAAATTGCCTGGTTCTAGTCAGTGAAAGGACTTACCTTTACAGGTGCAATTGACTTTTTCTAGGGCTGGAAATTACTTAAATTGCTTCATTTTTTTTCTTCTATTTTCAACCTCTACGTGGTTCTACAAAACTTTAAAATTTCTATAGCCCAAAGTCTGGATCAGACATCCTTCCAAATGGGGTATAATAGCCACAGATGCTTTTCATGTAGGTCAGGATCAGTTCTGTGCTGACACCAGATATCAGTTATCTGGTCTCCCAGCATGCTAATCCGTCACTACAGTCATCTGGAACTAATTTATGAATGCTTAGCCCTGAAGCATTTTCACAGCATTGTGAAGGAGAAGAATGATTGTAATCAAAATTGACAATCTGGCATCATATCTGAGTAGACACAGGGGCATTCAGTGAAGGTTCCTGAGGAAATAAACATAATAGCTCTGGAATTGTCATCCTACATGATGGATTTAAAAAAAAAAGATGGAGAATAACAAAAATATTTATACAGACTTTCTTTGATGGAAGCTTGAGACACCTTTGAAGTTCCAGGTAGTGAAGCAACTTTTTAAAAATAGAGAAGACTCCCTAAGACTTACAGAAAGGGGCACAGATTATTGTCTTCCTCTCTCCATCTAGCATATGTGCTAAAAGTTGAATCTGAAGCCATGCTTGCTGCTTTTAGTGACTGAAATTAAAAAGTATCAAAACAGATGTTAATATATTGACAGCTTTTAAACTAGGAAGAAAAACAGAAATGAAGGTTAGCAGTGAGTTTAGTCGGGTAGGAAAACCTGCTACATGTGGTACCATTCCTTAATAAAGCATTTTACGTTACGTAAGATACGCAACCTGTTTTGGAATGAGAAGTCTTTCTAAAGAAAACAAAAGTGCTGACAGCCTTTCCTTTTTAGTATTATCTTTGTCATCCATTATAACTTCCATGGATTTCTTTTTTCTTTTTTATTTTCTTTTTACTACTATTTGTATTTATGAGTTATTTGAAATAACCTTGATTATACCAATATGTCCATTTACAGCAGGCAAGATAGATACCTATGGAGTTGAATTGAAGCAAAGTGTTCCTCACCGTGGTGCAATGGCATTGCTGCTTCCCTCCCAGGTCCTGCAGAGCTCAGGCTCCAATTTGGTAGTGAAGCGGTAGACTAAAGGAAACCCTGGGAACCTGGCAATTGGTGCTTACATGGAGCTGCAAATTGCTCACTGATCCAGCCACCTAATGTCCTTTCTAAGCAAAGGCAGATGCAGCGGGGCGGGGGAGGAGCTTTGGAAGAAGCAATAGTATCTGCTTTTTTCAATCTCTAGCTCTACATGTCTTGAGGCAGGGTCTGAGGTGGCTGCCAGTGCTGTGTATGGGGACAACAGTCAAGCATTTAGCCAGTATAAGGACGTAAAGACAGCCCTACTGGCAAACACCAGAAGGTCAGTGTCTGTGTGGCAATGAGTGTGTCTCCTTTGTGCCTGCTGGCTGGTTTCAGTGTAAGCTGGGTAGATCAATGCACTGTGCAGCATACTAATACACTTCTTTTCTGCTTCACCATTTGATAGCACTCAGTGAAACAGCCTTTTACTCCACTTTTGTCCTGGATGCATCTTTGACGAGTGTTGTGTCAGTAATATGATCAGTAATATGCTGTGATCTGAAATGTCATTCTGCGATTAAGACTAAAATCTCATTTATCTTTGGTGTCTTAACTTCAATGTCATAGGTACATCAGTTGCTTCAAGAGGGACGACTGGAATTTGTCATTGGAGGGCAAGTGATGCATGATGAAGCTGTGACACTAATTGATGATCAGATTTTACAGTTGACGGGTATGCATATTTGCATTTAGGTTTTAGTTTTCACTGTTATGACCTTGAGTCTTGTTTATAGTTCATTTCTCCACCTCAAATTTGCTATTACTTTTTTGCTCTTTAAGAACTGATGTCTCAAATTTTTCTTAATGATGGATTATCTATACAAAAATCTTAGCTTAAAAAATAACAAACAGTTCTGCGGTAAGCAGAAAGGCTACTGAAAGCTAACTTGTAGTTTAATTGATGTGAATTAAAAACTCTTTTATGGCAGAGGCTTTTTTAGTGTGCATGTGTTTGAGATTGTGAGCTCCTGGAAAGATATGTAAGGTGAAATTAAGGATGTGAAATACTTTGAAAGAAAATATCTGGTAACAGTTCAGGGAGTAGGGGATTGTTGTGCTTACATTAAGTTTTCTGCAAAACATGGGTCATGAAATTTTACTAAGGTCATATGAACTTAACTGAAAGACTTGCTTGATGAAGAACTCCTCTTTGTAATTGTTAATAACTACCAACACTCTGTTATAGGCACATATTTCTGAGATGCACTGTTTTTCCATTTTAATTTTCTAGCTTCTGCTTCCAGTCATTTGGATCTGTTATGCTTCTCCATCTGATGATTTAAAGGGCCTTTTAGTATTTAGGATTATATCTATTTGAATAATGGAAAAACAGCAGTCCAAATCATGCCACTAGTGTGCTATAGATGCTTAGACTATGCCATGAGGATGCAGCATGTTTTTTTGAGGTGAGAGAGAGTCTGTTAGCACCAGCTGATTGTCATGGTTGATATAAACCCTGCCCATTTCAGGGCTGCATTCTGGGCAGCTTTCTGTGTGGGAGAATAAAAGGTCAGAAAACAGTTTGATCATGTGCTGGATCTGACTGCACAGCAGCACTGGCCATGTTCCTTGCTTGTCAGTGTTTCTCAGGAACACGAGGATAGCAGCTGCTTTGGACTCTGAGTCACCACATCACACTGGCCAAAAGGAGAAGGGATGATGTTGTTTTCATCTAATTCCTGTGTGTAAAGCTGGTTATATGGGCTTAGTACACTCAGCCCAGTATTTCTTTTTTTTTAAAAAAAAAAAAAAATAGTATTGAGTAAAGAGCTCTTTTGTTAAAGGTATAGCTTTTTCTTTCACTGGAGTTAGCTGCATAAATCATTATTTCTAATTTAATATTTCATTCAATGTATGAACTTATAAATTCTTTTTAGAAGATTCACGTTTAGTTAATTTAGCAGGAACAAAAATACTAATATATCTTGGGTTTTAAGATGCTCAGTTATGTTTCCTTAAATGCACAGTTTCCACTGATTCAAGTAAATGTGAACAAAAGATATCTCCTTGCATTATGTGCTGAGATTATCTTGAAAAATCAGTGCAGATGTTTTGGGTCTACATTTCTTGTCTTCTTTCTGTCCAGGCAACTGTGTTTTGGAATAGCCTCTCAAACTGTACCTAAAATGTGCTTTAGCTAGGAGAACTAGAATGAACCATTGTTTGTGAACATTTTCATGAAAAAAGTCATTAACTGTGGGAAAGATGAAGGGAAAAGAAAATGCAACTTCAGTTAAGTCAAACATGATCTTATTTATTTTAAAAATTTTAATTCAAAATGGAGAAGATAGGATTGTATTCTCAAGTGATTCTAAGCACAATTCCAAAAATATAAAACTAAGATCCTTTTTTGGTGGTGAGGGTCCTGATGTAATATACTGGAGTTCTTTAAACTACTTGACTGGTTTTTTTTTACATCTATTTAAATGATTTGTCTAAATTTTATCCTATGGTCTGCTCTTTTTGTTTTTTTTATTTATTTAAAAATTCAAAAGTTAATGGCATCTTATAGATAGAATTGCTATTAACCTTTGCCTTTTTACTTTTTCTATAATTATCATAAGAATATTTATTTTGCTTACTGGATGAGTTCCCTTTCCCTTTATAATCAAAACAGGACTGAAATTTTCTGAGAATCAATGGTGGGATTTAATCAAACACAAACCCAGACCCTGCTTGTTGTCTTGATTCAGACTTCAACCTGAACCTAGTCTGACTGTGAGTGCTGTTTCCCAGGCCTGTCTCTAATCATAATTCCTATTTGTTATTCAGCTTTTCTGATGTTAATAAATTGTACTTGACATAGCAAAATAAATATTGCCAGTGTGAACTTGCAGATATGAATTTTACGTTTCTGAAGCCTTAAATGCTTGAGAAAACAGCAACAAAGGAGCTATCCTTGAAGTGCTTTTCTATAATGCTATACGCCTGTTAAACTTCTGAAGTGAACTTATAAAAGCATTCCTAATGTAAACAATTTTTTGCGTTGCAGAAGGCCATGGGTTTTTATATGAAACCTTTGGGATCAGGCCTCAGTTTTCTTGGCACGTAGATCCTTTTGGAGCTTCAGCTACAACACCAACTCTTTTTGCTTTGGCTGGTTTTAATGCTCATCTTATCTCTCGAATTGACTATGATCTGAAGGCCGACATGCAGAAAAACAAGGTAAAAATACCCCAAGGAGTGGAACCCATGCCAACCTCTCTTTACAGTACTTTAAACCATGACATTAAGAAAAGCGTATCTCTGATCTGTGCAAGAAAATGCAGACTTTTCTTCAAAAGTAACATGCTGATTGCATATGGTAATAGCGAAATGTATCGAGTCTGTGTACTGCTGGCAGTATTGTCTTCTTGTCTGACTTTCGGACAAGGACAAAATGTAGTCTGCCTTGAACAATTCATAATAAAATTGGCCAGTTGAGTTGCCCCTTAAGAGGGCATTGAAATAGCAGTGTTGGGATTGGGCATATGTAAAATGAGGTATTTCAGGCTTCTCCTGGGAAAAAAAAAAACTTATTTTTTTATATAGACTACTTTAAAGTGTATCATTTATTTAGGAGCAGTGATTGATGCTTGGAACATTTATTTGTCTGTGAAAATGATAATATTTGTTCAGTCAGGGTTACAGCTAATCAGTTTCTTGCTGAATTCTGTTTTTCTTTCCAGTTCTGCCTTCTCTTGTGCAAAAAGTTGAAGACGCAGTAAATATTTTTCTTAAGCAATACAAGACTCTGGTCTGTCAGCAAGGTTGTACACTAAACGATGTACAATTAAGAGGATTTCATTGGTGTGAGCTGGGTGTTAGGCAAGTTTTTTTAAAGCCTGGGTGAAATTTAAGTCCCATCTTAACTCTTTTTTTTCAGGTATCTGACAGTTTGGAGGCTTCCAAAACTGTAAAAAAAAATATATTTGAATTGATTAAACATTGATTCCCATTATTAAACAGTGTAATCTATACTACATCTGAATCTCTTGTAGCTTATAGGTGTTCAAGTTCTACTGAAATAAGTAGGGGGTAAAGCCTGTAGAAAGCTAGGTTCGCATCTGGAGCATGGCAGTTCACTAGCAGCGTGCTGCCTCCTTCTCTCTTTCTCCATGAATTTGAGCAACAGAAAAGGAGAAAATAAATTTGTTTAAGGTATGATTGGCTGGTTCTTAAAGAAAAGTACTCAAATAAGTACAAATGGCTGATGGAGAAAAGGGCAAAATTAAGTCTTAAGGTGATAATGATGATAGTTCTGTGCTTGTCATCAACAATAATAATTTCTTATCTTTTTTTGTTTTCCAGAAACTTCAGTTTGTGTGGCAGGGCTCTCCTTCCTTATCTGAAAGTCAGGAGATCTTTACCCACGTTATGGATCAATACAGCTACTGCACTCCATCACAAATACCATTTTCAAACAGGTCTGAAGATTTCCCAAACCTGCAGAAATATTACTACTTCTGAGATTTTTTTTGTGTTGTTGGAGTTAAAGCATTTTCTTTGATTTTCTTTTTCCCCCAACAATATTTTGCTTTCCCTCATAGTCTCCATTAAATGAAGGGCTGTCTGGATTCTGTAGAACTGAGTCAAAGTTACTGAATGCCTCAGTTACTGAACACCACCATGAGACGTGAAGTATGCTCAGTACTTAACAGTTGAATTGTCAAAAGTAGTATTTTACTCTTGACAGACTTAAAAATGCTTTTAACTCCAGGAAGTTCACCATGGACTTGACTATTGCCAGTTGATTTTTCTATGAGAGTTTAAGGCTGAGATAATCTCAGCCTTACTGGGCTGGGATTATATATATTGGCTGCATAAAAATTAGAGAGACTGTAAATTTTCTATCCACTTTGTGGAAAAAAACTTTAGTACTTTTGATCAGAAACAGTAAAACTTAAATCTGCAATTTTATCTTACTGCCTGGCTGATCGAGTAAAACACTGTTTGTAAGTGAAGTGCACCTGGGGGGAGATTCTTGCCGTTACAGAGTTTGCCTTTTTATCCTGTAATTTCTTTGTTCCGTGTTAACAAGCAGCAGAGACTTTAAAACCTGCACAGTGCAGAAGAAAAACAGACAACTTGCTGCTCATCCCCAGAAAAACACTAAAAACTAAATACTAGGAATGAATGTAAACTGGAATTTTTTTGCTTCTTCTTCCCTTTTTATCTTTTTTTTTTTTTTTTTTTAACTCAGCGTCTTTTGATATGTTGGGTTTTTCTTAGCTTCCAGTTAAATAAATCCTGTTCATATCCTATTGCTTTCTCTTTCCACGTAGGTCAGGATTTTATTGGAATGGAATTGCAGTTTTCCCTGATCCACCAAAAGATGGTGTTTATCCAAACATGAGTCTCCCTGTTACAGATACCAACATTCATCTGTATGCACAAACCATGGTGGCAAACATTAAGGAGAGAGCAGCCTGGTTCAGAACAAGTGATGTCTTGTGGCCATGGGTAAGTGCATCATCAGTGTTTAATTTAGAAGTGGCAAGTACACGTACAGTATGGACAGTGCTAATAAATGGCACTTTGCCACAGCATACGGTGCCCAACTACTGGTACAAAGCACCTGATGATAAAGTGTTTTTTTTAATAAGTGGGCCCCAAATGTGTCATTAGTATTTATAAAAAAAAAAAAAAAATCTCGTATACCAACTGTCTACTAAGTCTTCCACCTTACTTAATCTAGGTGGAAAAGTGTCAAATTGTAAAAATAACCTCTTGCCAAACCATATACTGCAATAGTGCTTCCTTTCTGCTCACCTTGTTTTGCTTGTTTTTATGCTTGCTTTATGTAACTGCTTAGCACAACATAACCCTAGGTAAACAAAAATGATAGTGTTAAAGGAAAACGTATTAAATACTAAGTAGGTCAGGTCTGATCTACTTGGTGTTCAGTAACTGAGGCGTTCAGTAACTTTGACTCAGTTCTACAGAATCCAGACAGCCCTTCATTTAATAGAGACTATGAGGGAAAGCAAAATATTGCTGGGGAAAAAAAAAGATCAAAGAAAATAGAAGGCAGAAGTTGTACAAGCAAATGATATGTAATCGTTTTCTTATACATTACTTGTGTTCTTCTTAAATATAACAATCTCCCAACTTGGTCATCCAAATATTTTTTCAGCAATATGCACTGTTAATACTATCCTACATGTACCTGTAGCATTGATATGGTCTAGATAGTTTTAAAAGTCATTAGAAAAGAACAGCTTTGCATAAACTGAGTGTATAATCTGCTTTTGAAATTTTGATGGATGCTGTAGAGCCCATAGTTACAATAAAAAGGGATAATGAGTATTCTTCAGGTGGCTTATTTGTTTTGCAAAGAGAACAAATGCTTTCTGACAGATGCAGTTTTCTGAGACACTGATCTGTTTCTCTCCTGTGTTTGTGCCATCGTTGCTTATTTTGACCCCTTTTTTATAAAGGGAGAGGGAGGAAGTGAGATACGACACTGTAGCAGTGTAGCAGTGAAAGGAAGGTGAAGGGAGTTTTGAATGGTATGAATAAATTCCAAATATCTAGATCTGATCCTGCAGTCTTGCAGTAAAGTAAGAAAATTCCAATCTCTGATTTTCTGCTTTATTTGCATTGCTTGTGATTGTTATTTTATTTAAAGCTCACTGAAGTTCATTACTCATTCATATTGCTATGTAAATGTGAAGAGAGATTGCTATAGCTAAGCTTAGCATTTTTCATGCTTACAGACAGTTTGAAGTTCTTGGATTTTTTTTTTCCAGTTAAAAATTTAGGAAACACACACCTTCTTACTTAATAGTCTAGACCTGAGGTCTGAGCTTGGCAATTTTGTGGCCGGGTTGTATGGACAAAGCAGTGTTGATTCATGATACAGAGTGCTTATTTGTGCAGGAGGAGGTACTGGGCTCAGGGCCAGAGCAAAAGTTCAAACCTGCTACTTCAGAGGCCATAGCAGAAGAGGTAGCACAATGTATAGAATTGTCTTAAGGGCTAGAACGGATCTTTGAAATGTCATTTGGCTTATGTATTTTTACTAGTTTTACAGTAGGCATAGTGTTCCTGCACAGAACTTCAGCTACTGTGTTCAGTGCCAGTGCGAGTTGTCTACCAGCACATCCCTTCTTGCAATGCGAAGTGGCTGCTTTTTTGTAAGAAAGACTCTGTGGATTATCAGTTGAAAGTAGTACTGTATAAATGCAAGGTAGCATGAGGCTAGTAAACATTACTTGTTCCTTACAAATATAATTAGAATCGGTATTAGCAAGTCCTGTTTCCACTGAATGCTTTCCTTTTTTTCAGTATTTGGTTTGATGGGACTTAGTAGTTCATTTCAGTGTGAAGTTGTTTCTCCTCTATGCATGTAGAAGATACCTGGATATTTCAGAAGAGCCTTCCTGTTTCTGAAGTAGAATTTCAGCTATTGTGATCAGCAAGATCAGGTCTGAGGGGCAGGCACATCGCCAAAGATTGGTAAAGAAGGTGACAGGGGCCTTACTTGAAACACCTAATAGATGGGAAGGAGCTTATGCTTTTTTAATGCTTTTTAAATATGTAAATATGTTATAAATACGCAGGCAATCTGTAGCTAGATGCCTTCAATAGAAGGCAGAAGTTGTACAAGCATATTGAAAAAAAAATCAAGCCTTTTTACCTTGTGCTTCATTTCTCCTAAATATTAGGAAGAGCATCAGTAAGACTATTCTACTTTCATGATGGGAGATCAACAACACACTGTGATACTTACAGTGTATGGTTCTCTTTCTGTCCAGATTGTTCCATTTCACATTTGCTCATCACTTTCTAAAGCTTATTTTCTACTTAAAAGAATGCTTACAGAACTTCCTTATTTTCCACTGAGTGCAAGGAATGCAATGAATAAAGAAGCAAAGTTTTTTGTTTTTTCTCAACATATATATGTGTATTTTCTAGTTGGCATCAAGAAATCTTATGCTCTTGTGTAATATGGTGTGTCAACACACTTCTTCCGATCTGTAATGTCACTTATTTATCAACTGATCTGTACAATTAGCCTGACCAATTCTTTATGTTTTTGTAACTTTTAGGTGGGCAGTCAAGATCAAAAGAAATAGCATATTATGATACTGTTGAAAGGATCTGTTTAAGTTAAATGACACAAAGTCATCTGGCTGTTCTGTTTTCTGAATTTCAGGGATGTGATAAACAGTTCTTTAATGCATCTGTTCAGTTCTCTAATATGGACTTATTGTTAGATTATATTAATGAGCATTCTGATCAGTTTGGAGTGACCGTCCAGTATGCCACTGTTGGTGATTACTTCCAAGCAGTTTATAACAGAAGTCTTGCATGGGAAATTCGGGACTCTCAAGACTTTCTTCCATATTCAACAGGTAACCAAGTTCACAACTGCATGATGTCTGCCTCAAATATATGTTTAAAGTTTTAATAAAGGGAAATCTAGCAAATGAGAAAAAATGCTTTCTCTTTTCCATATGATAATGTTTATTTTTGCTTTCAGGTTCCCATCAAATAAGACAAATTGATCTCAACTCAGTAGTATAAGAAAGATAGTGGGGTGGTGGTTAGAACATTTCTTACGGATAGTTGGAAGTAAGAGATGAAGGAAGAGAGCCTGAAAGAAAGAGTATAGGAACAGAGAAACTTGACAATAAATCTGACTTGAGAGATTTAGTTTGTTGTCTTTAAATAACAACAGTGCCCAAAGGAAAGCTAAGCAGAAGGTATGTCCATGAGTGTGTGATACCATGCAGATTTTTTTTTTAACGACCAGGATACTGCACTAGTCCGGTTCTGTTACAATAAATGAAAGGTCTGAGAGTGAGCAATGAGATAAATCTGTAGGCCTAAATCACCTGGCTGAAATTTAGTAAGATGCTTCAGTGGATAGTTGAAGGAAAAATACTTCAAAGTACGTGAAACACTGCAAACTTGTTAGCAGATGGTGATGATTGGGAAGGAAAATGGTACCAGAGGTGCTCTAAGTAGCAGAACCACATGTACGCTAACTTAAAGCACAACTGATTGAAAAAATGTCTCATGAAATTGGAAAGGACTTGTCTGCAAGCTCTAAAGCAGAGATCGTAGGACTCATTCTGTGTCAAATATAAATTTGGGGTAATTTTGTTTCATGCTTATACATAACTTGGAATTCGTTCTTTTCTCTGCCTCCCACATGTAGGCATGCACCTGTAGTCGAGATATTCAGCGGTATCACATATGTTTCTTACGCCTCTCCTTCTCTTTCCCAAGTCAGCTATTGTAAGCACATAGTGCTTCAGGGTCCATGGAACTGTAGGGAACTGATAAATTGAAAAATACTTAGAAAAAGATGGATGCATGGCTGAGTAGAGCGGTATCTCATTAATACCTGTTAGAAGAACTGGATTATGCATAGATCAGAGATGAGAAAGAAGTGACATGAGAATAATCTGTGAATGACTGAGGGAGAAGTGAGTTAAGTGACCAATGATGAGCCAGGGAATCTGAAAGCTCTTAGGTCACATCTGTTAGTGCAGTGAAATAGGAGTGGGTCAGAGTAAAATAGTTGGTGCCGAGAGCTTGATGTCAACACTCTACCTATTTCAAGGAAAACTAGATGTAATCCAGTCGTGTAGACTGAATACCCATTAATGCTTGGTGCTTATCTTCAGGTTTAATATTGCGTGAAAGGAATCCTGTTGCTGAGCTCCAAAACTCAATCTGTTATGTGAAGGTAAAGCATGCTAGGTAAAGATGACCTGTAGATTCACTTCAAAGGCATGCTTCTGATCCAAACTAAAACACTAATGTAAGAGAAGTCCCCTGATCCCCTGAAGTCCCCTGTAGCTCCAGGAGAAAGCATTTTTTTTTTCTTTTTTTAACTGAACAAAGTTTTAAGTTCTGAAAAATTGTGCATGTAAGTCAAGCCTCAAAAAGAGAAATACCCCTTTATTTCTGAATTTCATAGTATGATGTGACATATTCATTGCAATTGCTTGTTGCACTACATTGGCCCTTCAGAAAGGTCTGAAAAGTAACGGGAAGACAGAAAGATATGAGGGAAGGTATTGCCCTACCCAGCATCGCTTTAATCCCTTTCCCCACTAAATTTACCCCAAAATCTTTTTTGAGTCTTGTGTATCAAAGTACGTAGAGAGAAGGCAGCAGCTAACTTCTTGATTTCTGAACAGATTAATTTGTTTCATGGCACTGGTAAGATTGTCATTAAAGTATCCTTTTTCTTATTTATTCATAACTCCTGCTTTTTTTTTTTTTTTTTTTTTGGCACTGTGGATATATACCTCAGACTATTAGGGCCCAAATTTAGATTACATCCAGTATTCTACAGTGTGTCTGTTAACTTTTCAAATGAATAAAAATAATCATTGCTTCCTGTGAATCATTGCATGGACTGATCCCTGACTCACCTCTCCCTAGGGATCATGTCATACCTAGCAATTTGCTGATAAATTCATTGCCAGCTCTAACTGCTAATATCCTTTTACATCTAGGCTCGCTGTTATATCTTTTGGCACATTTTACAGGCAGCAGTCAATTGTCACTAGTTTGCATAATAGAGGTGCCCTCAATGTTCTAGGTGGGTGCCCACACATAGATGCAATCTCTTCCCCAAAGGGCTTACTGTGCCTTGCAGTTGCAGTATATATTTGAGTGCACTTTCTCCCACATACTGTTTTGCTTCTTGATGATTAATCCTCTCTCATTCTTCCTGTGCCATTTTATTGTGAGTCATTTATTGGGCTCAATGTCACTTCTGACATGTGCCTTGGAAACTCAAATTTTAAGTCCCAGACATGTATTTACCTTCTCTACTCTGCATTTGTGGTACTGTACTGGTATGTGTGCAACTCTTTTACTTGTAACCTTGAAAACTGAAATGAAATTCATTCCTTTTGAATTCCTAGAATTTTCAGACCAACAGGAATTTTTTCTAGAGATTTTTGACCAGAAGTTCACACTTGCTATTGTTACCTTTGATACTGGTCTGATGGCAAATTGTTACAGTTTTATATATGCACTTTACTAAACACTCTAAAACCACTTTTTGTAAAAAAAAAAAAAAAAAAAAAAAAAAATCAATAGCTTATCCAAAAAATCTCCATCCAATAAGTGGAGATATGGTGGTTTTTAAAATAAATACCTGTTTTCCTTGTTTACTTTATGGGCTAGTAGAAAATGTTAGCACAAATAAAACTCTTGAAATACTTTCCACTGACCACTTGAGGGCATCTTTTGATGTAGTTTGAAGTGCTGTAATAGTTTGGAATCCCATTGTTAACATCACTGTTTCTACTCCATTTTGAGAAAATTAAATTTAAGGTCAATCTATTTGTCTAACTGAAAGGAGAGACTATGGAGGGCTTATAACAAGACATAACCAGCGATTATAATGCACTTCCCTTGTTGATGAGTAATACAGTGTGCTTCTGTGACACTTCTAGAGCTGTCTTGTGGAGATTGATAGTAAAGAAATTTCTGCAAACAGATGTATTCAGCAGGTAACAGTTTTATATCAAGAATCATGTTATTAGGCCCATAGGAAAGATTGTAGGTTTCCAGAGTACATGTATGTGACTGCAGTTCTTTGTAGGGCTTGCAACTATTCCATTTGATTGATATATAAACCCATAAATTTCTTCGATTTATTTAAGAAGTTATACAGTAGTAGTCTAGTAAATAACAAATAAGTGACAGCTGAAATAGTATATTGATGTGCATTGGAACTGTTCAACACTTAACAGAGCCATTTCAAGCATGGACGGGGATTTATACTTCTCGGAGCATATTGAAAGGAATCGCAAGGAGAGCGAGTTCACTGCTTTATGCTGGAGAGTCCTTTTTCACACAGTATGTCCGTAAACACCCAGCAAGTTCTATTTGCAAATGTCAAGCCTTAAAGCAACTTCAGAGCCTTAGATGGGCAGTTTCAGAGGTAAAGACGGATTTTTTTTTCCTCATAAAATATTTGTTACTCAAAAGTGAAGTTTTCCTTTTGCATTTAGTTAGCATGTCTCTAGCTCGTTTTGTTTCTTGGAAATAATTTTCTGCTGTAGCAAGTCATAAGTAAAAATAAAGGGATTTAGCAAATGTCCCAAAACAAGATTGAGTCCTTTAGCCTTACCTCCAAGATAAAGTGACTGGCAGATACCTTCTTCAGCTGCAGAAAGGGCTTACAGTTCCAAACATTAAGAAAAGAACTTCCACATGCTTAATGTTTTATTATCTGCGGGATGGTTACAAAGCCAAATTGAACTAACTGAATACTACTGATAATCTCCATCTGCAAGTTAGAAGTGGAAAGACAGATCTGTTTCTTCAAAGTTCAGCTAAGAGATCAGTCTCATGCTAACAACTGTTTATAGGCCTAATTGTTTTTGCTGGTAGAAAAGAAAATTGTCTGCTTAGTGAATTGCCAGATCTCAGTAGGGAAGCAAAAACCTGTCTTGTTATGGTATTTTTGCAATATTTGTGATTTTTGTGACCTGTAGTTTTTTCCCACTAAGTAATTTTAGTAAGGCGTGTATATATATATATATATATATAGAAGGAAACCTGTGTGCATCTTGTCTTTCACTGTCTTGCCCATGTATAATAATTTGGAATAAGCAAAACAAATCTGTGAATATGGTTCCAATACATTATTATTTTAAAAGTTTTATGTCTGAGGATTACTGGATTATCTTAATTCAAATGCACACCTGAAGCTGTCATTCAGTTGGATTGTGACCTTCCAAACTGCTTTTAAATGCAAGGTCCAGCACCATGATGGTATAACTGGCACGGAGTCTCCTAAGGTGACGGACATGTACATGGATAATTTGATGTATGGAATGTTCAACGTAAAGAAGCTAATGGCTTCCATAATCTTTGACATGAACAATGCTGAGAAGAGTGGAGAAGTCTATTCTTACGTTTATAATAAAGACTCAGGAAAACCAGGTACTACTTAACACAGCTTTTCTATTTTTTCCAAGCTAGTTTAATGGTTATCATGTTTTCTTTCAAGATAGTCAAAATCTTACGTACCACCAAAGTTCTGCAAACTAAGTTCCATGAACAACAGCTGGAAAATCCTGTTTGCTTTGAGATCTGCTAAGCTTGCAGCAAAGTCAGATGAATTCCTGAGTTCTCAGATCTCACATATCCGAAACTAGGACCGTACAACTGTTGTTAGGTAGAGTTCTGTTCCAGTGCAGATGTCCAACTTGGCTCCCACATTCTGACCTCAGTTATGTAACAGGTGGTGGTGGAGGAGGTGGTGATTATAATTACTAAACTAACCCTACTAGGCAACATAATCTTACCCAGTAAGAAGCACAGTCATAGTTAAGAAAAGTTGTTCTTATGGTGTATTGTCAACCTATGTAAAAAATAAAAATTAGCAGAGTTTTTGAGGAATATATTCTGAAGACTGTACATTCCTTTATCTTTACTTCGGGAACTTTTTAAACTCTCAAATGCAATGTCATAGGTTGCACAAAAATGAGTTTGGTTTGAGGGTTTTTTTTCAGGACTGTTTTTAGATTAGGCTTCTCATTTGATCTGTGTAACTCTGAAAGTTAATACTGCATGTCAATAAGTTGTGGTAAGTTTATTATTTTCACTCAGTGCGTTTACATTTGATTCGAGTGTTGCTTTCTGAATATATGGTCTCTCTGTATAGAATAAATAGAAAAATAAAGTAGGAGGATTTTTTATTAAGTACTGTAGAATTATACTTTTTTCAATCATAATGTTTTACTGCAGGATTTTATGATAAATATTTTAAGGAGATTACACCTAGACAGATCTCATAATATTTATTTTTTTAAAAAAGTGATGATAAAAAGTGTTGTTACTGATGGCTTCTCTCTGGGTATACAAAGGTACTACAGATATTGACCAATATATTGTTGTATATAATCCGCTGGCATGGAACATCACTACCTTTGTCATGGTTTCTATCAGCCACTCATCAGTCAGTGTATATGATGAACTGGGACATTCTGTGCCTGCACAGGTACTTCAAGTTTCTTTCTCTTACTCTCCTTTCATTTGCCAGTTCTTACTGCCTTTATTCTTCATTCTAACAAAGCATAGTAAAACATACTATTACAGTAGAAAGAAGGATTAGTTTATACTGGGATTTCCCTAGTCCCCCTTTAAGTGAGTGTTCATTCAAACATGATTTCTACTCAGTAATGTCTGTTCTCTCAAACTAGAAAATTCTTTAAGAGTGTCCTAAAAGGTTCCTTGCTCTTACTGCTTTATGGTTTGTCCTTCCTTGCATGCCTGTTGTGTGGCACCTGGCACTTCTTGTCATTACTTTTCTTTCCATAAAAAAAAACCTTTCAATAAAGCTTTCTGGATTTATCCCTGCTCTACAATAGACAATTCTTGTTTGTAGAGTTGACAGATTGCTTCCCTGTTCTGACGGAGGAGGAAAGATTAAGAAATATAGGTCTTGATTATAAGCCCTAAAGGAGCTGGAACAGTCAGCTGCCGTGCAGACCCAGCTCATTCTGTGTCCTAGTCAAACTCCAAGACAAGCCCAGCAGTTCTCTGGGAGGGAAGATGGCCTCAAATGTAAGCTAACGCTAGCCTTCATCAGGAGCATATGCCATAGACTGTTTCACCTTCACTGGCCTGTCAGTCCTGTAGTAAAGCCTCCTGCATGTGAAGGCCCCAAGAGGTTTGAGCATTGGTTCCAAATGCTCCCCTCTGTCCACAAAATGCCAGATCTCACAGATAGACTAATGCTGTCTGTGGCTTATCGCTATCAAGGAATATTGTAGCTGTGTCATACAACAGCTATCCCATGTTTCTGCATATATGCATGGGATTCATGAGATCCCTTGAAGGCTGTCCATCTCTTGAGTTAGTGCATAGTCATGCTTACCTGTCAGCCAGTTACCCTGCAGAAGTCCTGTCTTCTGAATTGTTTTAGCCTTGTAAGATACAAGTGGAAGAGTGAAATGTATTTAAAACATCTATTCCAGGATTTAGGATGTCCTGAAGTCAAACTGTCGTTCTTTATTTAAAAAGACAAAGTTCTCTGTTCCAAAGTTGGTCTGTCCTCATCTCCTTTGCCAGAAGTTACCCATATGTGCATATGCACGTAGTCACTTTAGCCTAAATGAAACACGTTTACCAATAATGAGAAGGCATAGGTTTCTTCCTAGACATGCTGTTCAGAAGTACATTCATGTCACATGCTCCTTCCTTTTGTCAGAAAGAAATCTTTAGCTCTGAATCCTCATGCAAGTCTGTGGTTGAGAGGAACGGAGAGTTGGCAAGTGTTCAGTGTTCTTCTATGAGTGAGTTGTGTAGGAAGGGAGAGAATAGGAGTAGGCCCTGTTGATACTACTAAGGTGAGGAGGTCTGCAGTCTGAGTGATCAGACATATGCCACAGTGTGAGGGTACAAACAGCTCACTTTAAATAATTCTAGTTAGTGATACATAACTTCTTTGTCCATGTAATCTATACAGTTTCTATCAAGTCCCACTTTCCCCAGAGTTTATATAAGATTAAAGGGGAATGTATGTGTAATTGAAAAATGGTAAAAGTATTGTTTACAGTATTTTGATGCTAAATATCTATGGTAGTTTGTTTAATACTTAAATTATTCCACCTCATTCTCCTTCTGCTTTGAGTTGAGGTGAGGGCATGCCTTTGTGCTTCTTCCTCTTGCCACTGTTTGTTTTCTCATACTAGTCGCCTCTCCAATGCTTCAGTCTCTCTTCCATCATTTAACTGATTAGTTTTGTTTGTGATTATTTCCACTCATACATGCATTTTGGAATGTGATTGTAAATCAACATCTGTGATTTTATATTCACCCAGAGGTCATTAAAATAAGATCTGCCTTCACTTTTGCTAACACTTAGCGACCTTCTTTCCTTCACTAGAATGGCTAGCTTTAATTTGAAGTCACTAAACTTCCTGAAAAAGTAGTACAAATCGTCATTATAGTTAAGAAGTACAAGAATGGTTTGTTTAGAAATTCCTCTTTGAAGAACCTAATTTTAGTAATTTAGGTCTTGGAACAGATGAAGACAATCACCTTGCCAGTTAATTCTATCTGTAGTGAAATGTTGTTGTGTGTTAACTTACAGATTCAAAGCTCACCAGAGTCCCATTTTACCTATGATCTGTATATTCTGGTTGCAATAAGTGGTCTGAGCTACAGAAAATACAATGTTAAGCCTTCGCTTGGTAAGCAATCTGCATTTATTGGAAGATCAGTTAAGTACAAGCAAAAAGACATAACCCAGTCAAGCCAACAAAGTCAACGGTTGCTTCCAGTGATTAACAACTGCTACCAGGTCATGTTTGACCAAGACACTAATCTAATGCACAGCATTACAGAGAGGTGAGATTTCCTGCCTTTTTTAACGACACACCAGTTTCTGTAAAACCCTTTATAAAAAGTAAGCCCAACTACTGTATCATGTTTCTTAATGTTGAGAGTTACAATTGCTCTTTTCAGCATGTGAACTGGAGGTGATATTGTGTACAGAAGGGAGGACACTATCATAGAAAGTATGCAATCCTATTACTGTAATGTTGTTGCCCTGTTTAATCATGTAGTTAGTATAAGCCTATATATTAGCTAGTATATTCAAACCTTAGCATAACCTTGTTCTATTTCAGAACTAAAAACAGATATGAATATATGTTTGTATTAAAAATAACTAAGAACACACAGTACAGTTACACAATGAGCTTTAAGTGATAAAGCAAGAGCTTTCTCCTGCTAATTAGTAGAGCTTTGTGGGTCCTCTGTCACTATTTGCGTGGTAGGAAACTGCAAAACTTTTTGAAAGAAAGCAAACGCTCCTTTTGATTAGGCACATAGAAGTGAGTTTTGGCGTTTGCAGCTTGTCTTCCTTGGCTGATGTGAATTGGTCCAGTTCCATCAGCTTCTGTGGAGCTGTGTAGTTTTTTGCCGGTTCAGGATTCAGATCGTCTCAGCTGGATGCTGATGGCAGATCCAAGATCTCTTTCACATTGATCTGGTGACTGCCAGACTTTTTTTGACATTTATGTTTGTAATTCTGCCTCTCAGAAGGGAGAATTTGTCCAGTATGGTTAGAAATTAGCTTTAAAACTATAGATGGTCCTTAACTGATGGTACAGGAGTAAGTACTTTAAGTGCTTCCAGATCCTAGATCCCAGTTTTACGCTTTGAACATTCCTCTATAATGAGGAAGAGCAAAAACCCAGATTCAAATCCTGTTTCTCCTTCATTTTGTTCTGGTAGGCAACCAGAGTTGGAATTGAGCATGTAAGAGAAATTGGGTGCTCTTTTCCTTCACAAGTCCTCAGGTTTGTGAAGGAATGTTTGGGAGGAGCTTTTACCCTGAAGCCTTATAAGGTTTAGCTGCAACAGGTAAAACTTAGAGATCCTACCCCTCTGCTGGCAATACCCATAACAGAAGCAGTGGAGAAGACTTGGGGGTGTTTTGCTTCTCAGTCATTACGTTTTGTATGTTAACACTAGCTAAAACTGTTGGCAGTTTAAACTCACATGCCATACTGAATTGGAGTATCTAAGAAGCAAATTTTCGTGTTTTGCCAGCAAGGCTATTGGAGCTATAATCTGCATTAGAATAGCAGAGTAGATAGCTGAGGGCAATAGCATCTCAGATTACCTTCAGATGACTTTCCAAAGAGTGTGAAATGGAGTCCTGAATAGCTTAACTGTAAGTAAGCTTCAGGGTGAGAGAGTAAATAATGAGTGTAAATTTTGCTGTCCTGTTGGCATTATATTCATATTACCAAAGTTGAATGTGGAGATCTGCATCATGTTAATTTACCTAGATACAAAATAAACAAACTTGATTGTTAATATGTTGTTACATACCTCATTTTTGTGCCCCTGGATCAATCTTTGATCCAAGAGCAACTTGCTTTTGCAAGTCATCAAAGCAATGTGCTAATGTGAATGTTGTTTATATTTTAAGATGCTTCTATTTTATGAAAATATGAAATGACATGGAAATTCCATTTATTTACATGCTGACAAATGTCTCAATAGGAAGTACTTTCACTCTCTGCTGTCCTCATTTGCTGAGTCTTATAAAATCAGTTATTCAGTCTGAGGAAACAGCTTTTCTTATGTTCTCAGCCTCATTCCCATTGCAGTTCAGCTTTGCAATTATTATGTAAAAAATGTGTTTATAGATAATAGTTTTTCTCCTTTGTGAATTCACAGGGAGACTAACCAGACTGTCCAGCTGACCCAGGAGTTCCTTGAATACCATGTGAATGGAGATGTGAAGAAAGGACCCATTTCAGACAACTACTTATTTGCCCCAAATGCTTCAGCTGTTCCAGTATCAAAAGCAGTGGGATTGGAAGTGGTTTCTGGAAACTTAGTGACAGAGATACGCCAGTATTTCTACAGGTACAGCACTGCTACAGGTTTACTTCACTTACATATTCGTTTCTCTGTACACATATGTGAAAGTAATTCTGTACAGTTATTCCTGAACAGCGAACTCTACACTGTTTAGATCTTAAAAGATCTAGTCTGCAGCTGGTAAAGGTAATGTTGAGGAAGTGCTTCTTTTAACAGAGCATATTATAGAGGGAGGGAGGTAAAGATTGTTTGGAGTTGCTTTTTTTGGTTTATAGTGTAGCTTCTGTTTTGATGAAAAGTGCAGCTGATATCTCCATATGGGTGGAGTTTAGACATGACGGTTCATTTTTTGACCTGTAGATATCTTTAATATTAAAAGTGAATTAGTTGATGACAAATATGAGAAAGGAATCCTGTACGACGACACTCAGAGGTTTGATGGGTTAGCTACTTTTCTCTGTTACTCACTTTATAACTTCTTCACAGTCTTCCCCATGGACAGTTATTTCAGTGAGGCCTTTTGGTTTAAGTTAAGTTGCATTGTACAACGATGGTAGTTGAGAAGAAACTTTTGAAAGCACAAGGGAATTTTTGCATCAAAATAACATTTGCCAGGTTGGAAAAATACATAGATGGAGCAGCATGTCTTTTGTAGAGTATAAATTTGTTGCTGAAGAAACTATAATTATTTTTAAACTTTATTGTCAATTTTGTGTTAGAGAGCCTCGCTAATCAAATGAGTGGTACTCTATACACTTGCAACACCTAAGAATATTGTAGAATATTATTTACTCTACCTGAATATCTGTACCTTTGAAAATTAATTTCACTAAATACATGAAAGAGAATATAGACAATGTTGTGTACGTGTATGTGGACATCATGAATAATGTGTAAGTCTTGGCATAACAGATCAAGTGTTCCAGTTGCTAAACTGTGCATATCTTTCCTCTCATTTTTATAGTAATGTTACTGCTCAGGACTACATATATGTAGTGTATACAAGGATGTATACAGTCCCAGAAGGCTATGATGGAAAGTTGCTTTGCCATAGGATAGAGCAAGAATACAGCGCTGGGCCTTTGGAACTAAATCGTGAGGCAATTCTAAGAACGAGCACAAATTTGAACACTAGACAGCTGCTCTACACTGACAGCAATGGATATCAGATTCAGAAAAGACCATTCAAGGCATATGTGAATAATACAGTGGCTCGGGTACGCAAAAAAGGCATAATCCAAAATCAAGTGTTTTATGTGTATTCTCTTACTTTTAACTAAGTTAATTTTGGCGCTGTGTGACTTGCTATGTTTTCAGAACTATTATCCTATGGTCCAGACTGCCTATATTGAAGATGATACCACAAGGCTGGTGCTGCTTGCAGAAAGAGCTCATGGTGTTTCAAGTCAAGGAAATGGCCAAGTCGAGGTAACAAATGAATGTTTTCTTTCCAAGAGAATAATTTCATGGCTGCTGCTGCTGTGAGCAAAGCATGATGGCTGATTACTGTTGTGACACTTACCTAATACAGGTGATGCTTCACAGGAGACTATGGAACAACCTTGACTGGGACCTGAATTACAATCTCACTCTGAATGACTCTTCAGTGGTTCGTCCTGTGTTTTGGCTTATTATAGGAACTAAGAGTGTCACTCATACAGTCTATCGGACAAGTGGGCTGGCATTAGAACACAGACCAGTTGTTATGTTTGGAGCGTTATCAGGTAGCTTATTCTATCTCCTTGCCTGCTTTTAGCATCTGAATAGCCATTTTATTTTGTTTGAATTTATGTTATGTTTATAAATGAAGACTTTAACCTTTCTCTCTTTGGGGAAGTTAGTACACAGTGAATTGGGAGGCAGATTTAGAGTCCTCATTAGTTTGCATTAATTTCCAAAATGAATGTTGTCCAAGTGTATGAGATATTTCTCTTGTTATGCAATTATCTCTGCTTTCAGAGGAGAACAAGTTCTGAAGCGACTAACAAGAACAAAACATCCATATAGGGAGTTAGTACAAAGTAGCTAGTACATCATATATTAACTTTCGGGATGCTGAGTTTTTAAAAGGATAATTCAAAACAAGGTTATTAAAACTGTTTGTTTGATTTATTAACCAAAATTGAAGACCATTAGTGGAATAGCAACTGCAAGTTGCAATGAAGTCTGCTTTATGGGAAGCTGTAATAGAGTTCCCTGGCAGTTAAAGTTGTGCTCTTTTCTGCTTTGCATCTCAGAAGGCCTCAGAGGAGAATGCACAGCATCTGCTTTGGATCTGCGTTGGCAGAAAAAGCAGAAACCGTTTTACCCCGCCACAGTACCCTAGCCAGGCTTGCATGTATGATAAGTGTTTGCTTTGTTTCATTTTGTATTAAGGAGATAAACCAAAGCTAACCAGACAGCTTCAGCTGAATTCAGTCGACAGTTCTCCTGTAATTTTCCCGCCTAATCTTCATCTCCAGACTCTGAGCATTCCAGGGTGGAAATACAGCTCTAATCACACAGAGCAGATGCATAGTGTCCACATGGGTAGGTACTATCAAAAGCGTAGCTGGATGTTACACTTTAAAAAGCTGGCTTTCTTTTCTTTCTATCTCCTGTGACCATTTAAAAAGCTGATTCTTTTCTTTCTGTCCCCCGTGACTAGTACTTTTATTTATTCAAAGTGTTAAAGTGCTGTATCAGGACAGTTAATTGTATCACATGACTGGTCTACTCAAATAAAATTTTCTCCTTCTTGAGTTAATATTGTAGTTAGAGTCAAGTCCTGGGAGCTGGATATTTGCTGTTAGTGCCCTTGCTAATCTTCAAAGACGGGAATTTAGTTCAATGCAAATAATGAATGTAAAGCTCAAAAAAACATGTTTTAAAACTGGTTTTATTTTTTAAAGCAAGAAAACATTTGTGTTGTTTTTTTGTCCTAAAGGTAAACAAAAACAAGCTGATGCAGACTTCAATCGTGTCCTGCTAAGAATTAGGCACCTGTATGAAGTGGGAGAAGATCCTGTGCTGTCTCAGCCTGTAATAGTGAATTTGAAGGTAAAACTAATCCTTCAAGACAGAATACCACTTAGCGTGTCTTAGCTCCAGAGAAAACTGGTTCTAGAATGAAACTTCTGTTACAGACACCATGAAAGGTGGATGTGAAAATACTATTAAAACTTTAACCTCAAAAGGAAGCAAATCTTATATTTCTTCAGCTTTGCTCCAAAGAAACCATTATTTCAGATGCAGCTACCATAGGCACACTATGAAGACTTGCATAAATATCTGTAAAATTCTTTCCATGAGGGTCAGTTGGTCCATCGGTTATATAACACCTCTGTACCTTAACCAGTGCAGAGAGTGAAAGTGTGTTTTGCTGTTTCTTTAGTTATGGCAAATTATAGTTAATGAGATGTGGATGGGAATAAGGGAAGTAAACTTTTCTTTTCTCCTTAGTTTTTCTGTGAATTAATGGAATTTTGGTTGCTTCCATCGTGTACTGTGTATTTTAAGTTCTTGTTTAATCTTTCATACAGCAGCATGTTATTTTATAATATATGGCAGATATGTATTCTAAGATATGAAATTTAGAATATGAAAGCATGGTTGTGATGGTGGAAACATGGAGAATGAAATGGAGGTTTCTGTTTTGTTTGAAGAAAGTGCAGTGAATTTCATTTTTGAGATGGAGAGAAGGCTCTGAACTCTGCTGCAACAGAGGAAGCTCTCAACAGCTCAGCTTCTTAAGTAAAACTTGATGCGTCTATAGTTGCTTTTGTGTTGCATGAACTAGAGTGTTTTCTAAAGTATGTACTGTTCTGATTAATAGATCGGTGCTATAGATCGTCTACCTGCATACCTGGCCAGTGGGTGTAGCACTATTCATCTCCAAATAAACTATGATTGATTACTTGCTTTTTGTTCTCTATTCACAGTCTTTGCTGAAGGGGTTAGGATCAGTGATGTTAGTGGAAGAGCGATCGCTCACAGGTACCTGGGATATAAACACTTTGAAACGGTGGAAGTGGAAGACTGCACGATATCCAAGCAAAGGTAGGTGAACAAGGTGATGTCTGTATTGTTGTTTACTGTTGAAGCTTCCTCGATGAATAGTCTAATTCAGAATATAGAAATGTCTGCAAAAGTAAAAATGTGGTGGTGTTCTATGTGACAGACCTGGGCTCTAGCACAGCGTGCAAGCAGTAGCATTAAGAAGAAATTTACTGCAAGACTACTGCACTTCTCTGAATGATTTACTTTCCCTAGAAACGTTAAAAAGCTTGAAATCTTTCTGGAGTTAACTTTCCAGAAAAAAGTGGCAAAACTATGAATTCACACTTGTGACACAGATAGATTGATTTTTTTTGTTAGCTGCTAATGAGTTTTATTAATCTAAGCTTAAGCCTGTACCCAGAAAAACAGGACAGCTGGACTTAAAAATCCCCACTGCAATAAGATTAAAGGACTCTGCAGATAGGAGGTTCACACTCAAGTCAAATGCTGTGGATGACCTCATTTCCTTTCTCAGTCCAGTTACTTGCTTCCATTGGCCTTACTGTCACCTCCATCCATATATATGCCTTTTTTGTAAAATGTTCGCAGAGATTTTGGCCTGGGCTAGCTGGGAGTTTAGTGCTCTGCCTGACCTGCAGCTAGGAACCTGCATGCTTTGAAAGATATGTGCATAACTGTGGTCTGGTGGACAGAAAGCACTGAAAAACAATGAATGCATCTTCCCTGAATTTGCTTGGAAATAGTCATTATAGCTTGTGTATTACATCACTGAGAACTATGAGATGCCTCCAGAAATCCTAGAAACATACATGAGTGCATGTAATATCAGCGTAGATAAGGTAATTGAGGTACATGTTTGTATTGTGATGATTATATCTAACCTTCTAGGTTAACCTAGTTCAGAGCTAAGTGCTGGCACTCTAGCAACTTCTCAGTAATGTTTAAAACCAAAACATGGTGCTGCATAAGAATGGTAAGGAAAAGCATCTCTAAAAACAAGCAGTTTAAAGGCCACAGAATAGAGAGGAAACTATTTGTAGTTTGTGGAACAATTGTGTTACTAGTTACTCATGGTGAAGAAAAGATGTACAACTAGGGAGTTGCTCGCATTTGCTGCATGAGTCAGTGCAAGAAAAGTAGGTTGTTTGATATTTTAATATTATGAGTGAATGCACCTTAAGAGCCATGCTTCTGTAGTTTTAAGGAAAAGAATCTTCCCAAACACTATCTTAAGAATAGATGAGTTCAAAACATTGAGATGGAAGAATAAGTACATTAGTCAATGCCTCTTTTTCAATAAATTATGTATGTTTTTGTGTTTTACAGGATTCTACAATAACACAGAGAGCTCAGAAAGCTGTATAGTAACTGTTCATCCAAGGGAGATAAGGACTTTTTTTATATACTTTCAAGATCAATAGTTTGGCATTGTATTTCAAGATTGAATATTTAATGAGCTCCAATATTTGAAGACGTGAGTGATCTCAGAAAAGCATTCTACTGCTGTTAATGAAAGGAACAGTCATGTTAGAATAAACTTTAAGTTTGATTAAACTCTTTGTCTGAATTGTGGATATTTTGGGTTAATTATTTACAATTCAATTTTTCCCGAAACATGCTACATTTGAAAATACAAAAATGACTTTGGTGTTGCAGTACAAACATTCAATGCTTTCATGTTGCTGTGGATGGTTTTAAAGTAATTGTTTCTATGATGCTTCCTTCTGGAGCTCTCTTGAAGTCTTATTAGTCCTCTACTCTTGAGTGTCTTTTGAATGATGGCAGTCTCAAGAGTCTTTTTCAGAGTTTTTTTATTGTTAGAGGAGATGACTTCCAAATCACAGGGTAGTAATTTACCAGATGACGTCCTTTCCTATGTGGAAGGAGAGGTGCCTTGTCGAGCTATTTTGTCCTCTGGGCAACAGCTGTAAAGTTTCTGCTTTGCAGCAAACTGAAATTGGATGTGACGTTTGTATTTCTTTGCATTGTGAAGTTCATTTAAACTGTCTCTTTTAAGCTTCAGAAATGTTTGACTCTGCTTTGCCTTCTTAATCTTTGACTTCCTAGTCTTTTGTTCTGGGTAAACTGGAGCTAGACTGTGAACAGAAGAAGGGTTTATTGCCACATGGCCAGTGACTAACTCATCATGTAACCTGAAGCAGATACAGCATTCTCATGCTGTGGTTATGGCACTTTAAACTTTCATACTTGCAGGAAATATTCATTAACATAAAGTAGAAGTTAATATTAAGGACTGTGTTTATGGTTAAACTGGTGGTAGATGCAAATTCTAAGCAGATCTAATTGAGCAGCAACTAAAGGAAGCATGGCAGTGGCTAGCTTTTCTAATAGCTAATACCTTTTTGCATTGAAAAGATGCATTTTTTCTCTCTTGTCCAGCTCCAGTCAATGTGGAGCTGTGGAATCTGATTCTGTTCACATGTCGTTGGACATACCTGCTCTGGAGATATTCAGAACCTGTTGGGACACTGTCTTGGGCAACATGCTGTAGCCAGCCCTGTTTGAGCAGGGGGGCTGGAGTAGGTGATCTCTAGAGATGCCTTCCAAACTCAACTGTTCTGTGATTCTGTTATTTTAATTACTCATGTAAAAATGCACATGGCTGAGGTGAGTCAGGTCACTTTTACTGCAGTGGTAATGCTGAATCGTGCTTGGTGCAATGCTGTGCAAAACGCTATGTTCCTAGCCACTGGAAGATAAAACTGAGGTGAAATATATGGATTTAAAAGAGAAAAATAAGTGCCTTATCAATTCACAAGTCCAGGTCTAGATTTGTATAAAAATGACATTTTATTGTAGTAATTGAATAGTGTGATAATTCAGCTACTCTGCAGTAATTTTTCCTATGTGGAGAACTATGCAAGAACAAATAAAAAGGGACTCTCCTAGAATAGCTGTTGTGAAACAGTTTTGCTGGGAGAACTACACTGGTCAATTTTTCCACGTAGACAGCTCGTGTATACTAACTGGTTACACCTCTTAATCTCCACAGAAACTGCCATTTTCACTTACTGAGTGAAGAAAGATTATTTCATGTTTTGCATTGGTTATTTTTTATCTGTAGTTGTAAATAATTAGTATTATACCCATCTACCCTGCCCTGGTGTATTGAAAGCTATTTCCTTGCAACATTAAGCTCATAAGGGAAGCATACAGCCCTGTAACTGGGACTGCTGCAGTAAAGCACAGTGAAAGCTATTTTTATTTTGTGCATGTGTCTGGAAAATGAAATGTGTTCGGCTGAGTCATGTTCCTTGCTTAAATGTCTCTTCTCATTCCCTGCCTGGATACAGCATCTTGTACAATGGATATACTGAGCAGGTTACACGGTGGTATAATTTCACTTTGTATTTCTCTGACCAAAGTGGTATTCACTAATATAAATGTTGGTAACAGTAAGTCATGCTGGTAGATTATAAAAATTGCTTCTGCATTTTTCAGTGGGCGAATTCCATGACCAACCCTGTTCGAGAAGTGCCTGCCCTGTGAGCAGTACAGTATGCCACAGCTGCTAACTCTGAGTACTGCTTTTGCAGATGTCAGGCTGATAGTTTTTGGTAGGCTATGTTAGATTGAATTCTGCAAAAACTTCCTGATTGCAGGATAATACAAGCAAGAATACCTCATTACCAGCTGGTTTATCTGATTGTGTGTGGTTTTGTTTATGTTATTTTTAACTTCAATTTACAGAGACTTTTTGATTTAAAACATATATAGGATGGAGTTATTTCAGTGCAGTTTGCCATTGGGGAATAATTTGCCAGTCAAATCTAATACTGCACCAGAGGCATCCAGGGAGGTGGTCTGTTAAAAGATGGCATTCCTGCTAGAAGATGATGTCATTGCACACTTGGGTTTGTTTATTTGTTTGTTTGTTTTTCCCTAGGAGATCTCAACCTAAGCAAATAGAAGCCTGCAGGCATTCAAATATCTGTAATTATCCTTTTTCATCCCCCATCTATATCAAGATAGGAGATATATTGCAGTGCTACATCAGAACTTTATAGATGTCGGGCCATTCTGTATCTAAGCACTACTTTGAACTGAGCATCTGGTAAGACAAAGGAGGGTGGGTGTGATGTTATAAGCTGAGGAAAAAGTCATGCATGCAAGCAGCCTATCTGTGTTATGGTAAATATATTTTGTTTTTAATTTTGGCTGAAGTTAAGGGGAATAGCAGTTGTAGACCAGAAGAGCTAGGAGGAGACAGCAGAGCGGTTGGGTGCTGAGGAAGGAGAGGATGTGAAGAGCAGTCAGGATGAAACTGCTATGGGAAGTCTGAAGTTCAGATTGCTCTGAAAACAGCTTATTTTATCCACAGCTCCTGACTGCAGAACATCCAAAATGCTTCTCTTCTGGGTCTGGCAGAAGATCAACTTATTTGGCCTGGGAAACTGAATTTATTCGTTTCTTCATTCTATGTAATTTTGAGGCACTGAATGGCCTCAAGAGCTGCAGAGGCCTAGCTGTGTTTGGGGATGAAGAGTGGCTCTCAGCCCTGTTTTACAGTCTCCTTTTCCAGTGCTCAGTGACACCTTTTGAATGTTTTCTGTGTTGGTGCTAAGTTCCGATAGCTTTAGTATTGCTCAGTATGTGATAGGGTTTGGACAGCACAAGCCCCAGTTACAAAGTAGAAGAGAGCTTCTTCCAAACGCTGGAGGGTTTTGCCCCTTTTCAGCAAATGTGCTTTTTCTCCCCATTGCCCTGTTCTATCTCAAAGACTTCTAATTATATCAACCTTGGTGAAATGTAGGTATTGGTTATTTGCACTCGCAAGAGAATTTTTTCTGTCAGTTTCTTGTTTTCTTGGAAAAGCTTGTTCATAACTTTATTTTTTGGAATGTGATACATTAAGCAATGCGCAGAGCTACTTTAAAGCTATAGAAAATAGTTTCAAGCTAGCATTTATCTTGAAAGTCCTGTTGGCAAATGTATTAATGCAAAAATACTGACTAATTGTTTTGTCTGTTACGTAAGAATTATGCATTAGTTGCTGTTTTGAAAGTAAATTTTCACAGATCATTTTTCTTTAATCACTAGATCAGGTAAAACAATTACTTTCACTCTAAAAATGCATTTGAAAATTAACTAGTATCCACATTTGTCACACTTGTTTTGTCAGTCCGTTTGCACTGTGGAGCTTTTTTTGATTATTTGTTATCAGATCAGATGTGTTTTGTATTTCAGTGCTAATAAATATATGTGCTAATAGGAGTCCTAGGACAATATCACATTAAGATTGTGGTTGTTTTGTTTGGGTCATAGCTGAACAAAATTCATAATGTATGTACCATACAAAGAAGTTGGGTATTGGATAAAAAGCCTAAGTGATAGTGTGTTTGAGCTGGAGGACAGGAGATTCATAAGTTAATCACAGTAAGTGAAATATCTCGTTTTCAAGTTAACTCTTTCGTTTAGTATATCTGCAATTTTCTGCAATATTTGTTATAATTTGAAAAAGATGTTGAAAAAGCAAATTTGAATTAAAAAACTTTTTTTTTAAAAAAACATCCAGTAAACTGTCTTTGACTTAGTACTTCAGTACTTTGAGTATGTGTCTGCTGCTGTTTCCTGAGTGTATGGAGAAAAGTTTTGGGAGATGGATTTGTGCAAAGTATCCAGAAGAGCCTCCCACTGCCTCTCCGAGGAGGGAGCCCCTCTGTGCTGAGCAGGGGCTCTGCAACCATATCTAATGCATAGGTGAGTGCAGGTGCAGGTTTACAGAATCCAGAAACATAGAATGACAGAATCATAGAGTGGTAAGGTTGGAAGGGACCTCTGGAGATCATCTAGTCCAGCCCTTAGCATGGCCCATACGGGGATTGAACCCGCCACCTTGGCATTAGCAGCACCACGCTGTAACCAGCTGAGCTAAGCCTGCCGTGATTGGTGCAATTTCAAAAGTTAATAAAGAATCACTGGAAGAAGCAGAAGAAAACCAAAGGGGAACTTTCATACAGTCATTATATGTGATATACATATAATTTATCTGGCAGCAAAGCCAGCTTAAGAAATTTTCACACTTTATTTTACAATATACTAAGATGAGAGTGTGTGGGGCTGTGCTATAAACCAGTGCAGTGAAGTAACCTAGGCTAAATATTTTTTGTGTCTATCATTTTGATGTTCTCCAATGGGGCAGGCTAGTGGGACAATTTTATCTGACCTGTTCCCTCTGCATTTGCCAGATCTTCAGCCAAGGGAATAAGACTGAGTAAGCTGGGAAAATGGAAGCAATGTTATGTCTTCCTTGTGCCTAGCCAGGCTAGGTAAGTAAATGGTTCTAGACTGGAGCCAAAAATCAGTACTGGAGAACATTAAGCAGCATACAGTTATCTATATTTGTATAAATCATTTTTAATAATTTGAGGCAAATGAGTTTCATCAAGTTGCCCCTTATACTTAATGATGTTATTCAGAATATTTGAATAGAACTTGAATATTTGGTTTAACCCATGTTTATAATCCTTCACAAACAAGCCTTAGTTAACAGGTTTTGCATTGGTATTGCAGGAGTGCAACTGCAGCAGTGATGCCAACAGTAGGATGCACCGCACGCCCAGCGTTCGGCCCGGGTTCTCTCCGAGCGGGTATTAGGTGATGCTGTGCGGGGTGTCGGTGTGGTATTCGACTCGGCCTTCCCGCGTTGCTCCTGCCAGTGGAGCCACGCCACCCTTCAGGCAACAGCAGGAAAGTTTTTCACAACAGGAAAGAACTCAGGCAAGATCTCAGGAAGGTGATAATGAAATGTGTAATGAAGATAGGTTGTGCTGATGTCAAGTATTACTCCTATGTACAATCGTTGTTTCTGGGGTTGGATAAAAATGTCAGCTTGGCTGGAAGGGGGATGCTTTACAGATAAGCATGTAAACAGAGTAGCTGAAGAAGTCTCATAAAATGCTTTTAGATGAAGGACTGAAAAAGTGCGTAGTATATTTTGAAATGAGCAGCAAAGTGTTGAAAAGCGTCTCTTTATATCGTATCAGATGAAAAAGGCTAGTTTGTTAGTATTAAAAAAAAAACGGTTAGACACAGCTAATAATATTTAAAGAAATAATGTGGGTTCTGAAACAGAAGCATCTATGATTACAGTCTTGAGTGTAGGAAAAAATTGGGGTAGCATTTAGCTTTCCAGTCACCATCACCACAAGACGGAAGAGGAAGTCAAGGTACAAATCTGACATACTTTCATTTGTTGTCTTGCTCGTCTTCAACAGAGACACCCTGATGCAAGCGCTAATCATCCTGCACGATGATCGCAATTGCACTGCAAGTTATTTTGATAATGTATTTTGACCCCTTCGGTGAGTCCTTTGGTAAGTTCTATTTATTTCCTTTGTTTTGTTTATAGCTCAGTCACCTGAAATGCTTGAGCTGGATTTAAAAAGAGGAGGGGAATGGATTTAGTATAGGTAGAACTAATTCTCAAAGTATACCTACCTCAAATAGACCTGTGCATGTGTGTGTCTGGGAGAATGTTAACTGCATTTTCACAGTACAGAGATCAAAACTAAACTATGTAGGGAAATCTAGTGCACTATGTGGTCAAGTAGAAGTTATTTTTAAAGTGTTTTTTCAAAGGGATTGCTGTAGAAAAAGTGTACAGGAACAAATCTTACTTAAAAACCCAAAATGGTGTTAGGTTTATCCAAGTGCCGTTTTGCTAGCCCCTCAAACATTTACTGTGACTAGTGCTGAATGTACAATTTTCAAATGTTGAAGAGGCTTTCTTCTACATCATGTAGATCTTTCTTCTAGGTCATAAAATACAAAGCAGATAAGGTTTTATGTTCCTTTAATACAAATTTCTTGAAAATAGTGAAGAGCATTCAGTGATGCAAAGGAAAATAGGTAATAGGAAAGATAGAGAAATTAGGTAAGGACAAAATAATATTTTTACATTTTGGTCCTTTTTCCTTGAAAGGAAGTAAAGCAGCAAAACAGAAGGGCAGCACAGCCTGTACCACAACTGTATTTTAAATGACAAAATAAAGTAACACAAAGACTGAAATTAATGATCAGTATTTTGTCACCTGATCATCTAATAACCCCATGCACCAGGACAGGCTGGGGACTGACCTGCTGGAGAGCAGCTCTGCAGAGAAGGACCTGGGAGTGCTGGTGGACAAAAAGTTGACCGTGAGCCAGCAATGTGCCCTTTTGGCCAAGAAGGCCAATGGTCTCCTGGGGTGCATTAGGAAGAGCGTTGCCAGCAGGTGGAGGGAGGTGATCCTGCCCCTCTCCTCAGCCCTGGCGAGGCCTCATCTCAAGTGCTGTGTCCATTCTGGGCTCCCCACCACAAGAGAGACATGGAGCTACTGGAGAGAGTCCAGCGCAGGGCTACAAGGATGATCCGAGGGCTGGAGCTCCTGCCCTGTGAGGAACGGCTGCGAGAGCTGGGCCTGTTCAGCCTGGGGAAGAGAAGACTGAGGGGGGATCTGATCAATGTGTACAAGTACCTGAAGGGAGGGTGTCAAGGGGATGGAGCCAGATTGTTTTCAGTGGTGCCCAGCGATAGGGCAAGAGGCAACAGGCACAAACTGAAACGCAGGCAGTTCCACCTGAATATGAGGAAAAACGTTTTTACTGTGAGAGTGACAGAGCAGTGGACCAGGTTGCCCAGAGAGGTGGTGGAGTCTCCTTCTCTGGAAATATTCAAAAGCTATCTGGACAAAAATCTGGGCAATGTGCTCTAGGTGACCCTGCTTGAGCAAGGGATTGGACTAGATGGTCTCCAGAGGTCCCTTCCAACCTCAACCATTCTTTTTAATTCTTCAATGCAACATGTGGAAGCCTCAGCAGTCAGATGGTAGATTTTATAGAAATAGCTCTTTTGTGACAGGAGTCAATGTCATTAGAATAATAAAAAAATAAAAATGTTGTGATTTGTACACAAGGTGATTACACTTCTCAAGAAAATGTTTTATACAGCATTGCACAGTATCTCATGTAGATCATCTTGCACGAGGACAGTGAGTGATGAGAAGATTCAAAACACAAAAGAGTAAAAACTTCTATTTCTTCTGATAATTGTCTGAGCAGCCTTAAATGAAAGCCAGGCAACAGACTTGATGAATCTACTTTGGTCTGAATAAAAAATTGTACACTAACTGAACTAATGAGATGAATTTCACACACCAGAAACCACTCCTTCAGCAACAACTTAAAAAGAAGCAAGTTTCAACAAAATATGAAAGAAACTCGCCTCCAAAATCTTGTACGTCTGTCACTCATTAGAAGCAGTAAGGTCAGGACAAGAACTCTAATATGGTGACAAATAACGTGGTGGGTCTTTCTTTCGTTTTGATAAATCATTCATCAATGACTCATCCCAAACGGTTCCTTTTGGAATCATTCCTTATCTGGCAGGTGCAATTCAATGTTTAATATGCTTTAAATTTAAGTCAAAATATATTCAAACTGTATTATAAAAGCTTTTTATTTTAAATAACTTTTTCTATGTAGTTATTGTTATACTTAATGTGTTACAAACAAATCATGATGAAAAGCTTTAAGGGGTCAGATTAGAAGTTTTCTTTTGCTACAAGCTAATTGCTGTTGCTTGAGGGAGAACTGTGTAATAACTAACCTTAGCAGTTGTCAGAATGATTTTTATAGTGTTAACGTTTTAAATACTGTGACTGTAGACGCTGTAGCGGTAATGTCATCTCATTGCTGTTTTCGCTTTAAAGCTACTTGTATTTCTCTACTAGCTACAGGTCCAAATACTTTAGCAGTCATCCAGACACCGACAAAAGTACACTTATCAATTGGAGACTCCACTGAAATTGCATGTATTTGGGAAAAAATCAGTTTGATTGAGAGGTACAGAGTAAGCTGGTATCTTGTCAATGAAGAGAACATCACAAAAACTGTAACATCAGACCTTGTCTACGTATCCAGTGTCACCCACAAAAACAAGGATGTGCTAGTGGTAGAAGCTGCCAGTGTAAATAACACTGGATTTTATTACTGTGAGATAATTGTTGAAATACCTTTCTGTGAAAGAGCATATGGAAACGGAACAACGCTGACCGTTGAGAAGAACGGTAAGTTAGCAACAGCACGTGCATGCCATTTAACTTGTCATCCTAATTTATATATTATATTTTATACATTTCCTCCCTCTCCCGCAGCCTTCCCTCAACACTGTAGATTTCAGGATGAGTGAGACAAGTGCAAAGAGGACCCGAATGACTCTGCAGCAATCCACTTATCCTCTCTGCCTTAATACCTCCATTGTAAAGTGTTCATTTCCATATATAAGGGTTTGCTGAGAGGAGTTATTAATGTTAGTATGTGCAAAATCTGTGTATCGGCTACGTATTTCACAGAAGACCCAAACGTCATTGCTTCCTGGAAGAGATTTAGTAGGCTAGATGTGAGGCGGTGAAGGAATCTCCTGTATATTAAGGAGTGATTAACACAATCGTATGGCCACTCTGTTTAGTAATGTGCACATCTTACTAGTCCGCGGGAAAAATTAAGGTCCCAATTCAGAACTTGGTATTAATAAGCATTAGTACAATGAGTTTGCAAACACAGCTGGTTTTAGGCAATAGGGATGACGTATGTTTCACCTGACTTTAGAGAAAGAATGTGTCATACCGAGGGGACAGTTTCCCTCACGTCCTCAACACAGCTCTCAAGATCCTGTGCATCACTTACTGAGGTTGATCATCAGTTGACCAGAGACCTAATTGGAAGAATCCCATGGGTTAAGGCCCTAGAAGGAAGGGGGGTCTGTGAGAGCTGATTCTAGTATTCAAACATCACTTCCCCCAAGCTCAAGAGCGGTGCATCCCTATGAGGAAGAAGTGCAGCAAAATGGGCAGGAGACCTGCATGGGTGAGCAAGGAGCACTCGGCCAAATTCAGACAGAGGAAGAAAGTACACAGAATGTGGAAGAGGGGACAGGCTACTTGGGAGAATTATAGGAATGCAGTCAGAGCATGTAGAGATGCTGCGAGGAAGGCTAAGGCCCAGTTGGAATTGAGTCTGGCAAGGGATGTCAAGGACAACAGGAAGGGCTTCTTCAAATACATCAGCAGCAAGAGGAGGACTAGGGAAAATGTGGGCCCACTACTGAATGGGGTGGGGGCCTGGTGACAAGGGATACAGAGAAGGCAGAGTTACTGAATGCCTTCTTTGCTTCAGTCTTCACTGCTAAGGGAGGCCCCTTTCTGCCCCAGGAATCCTGCAGCCTGGACGTGAGGGAGAAAGTCTGGAGAAGGGAAGGCTTTCCTTTGGTTGAGGAGGAAAGGATTAGAGACCTTCTGGGCAGGCTAGACATCCACAAATCCATGGGCCCGAGTGGGATGCACCCATGGGTACTGAGGGAGCTGGCGGATATTATTGCCAAGCCACTCTCCATCATCTTTGAAAGGTCCTGGAGATCTGGAGAGGTGCCTGAGGACTGGAAGAAAGCCAATCTCACTCCAGTCTTCAAGAAGGGCAAGAAGGAGGACCCAGGCAACTACAGGCCAGCCAGTCTCACATCCATCCCTGAAAAGGTGACAGAACAGCTCATTCTGGATGTCATATCCAGACATACAGAGGAGAAGAAGGTCATCAGGAGTAGCCAGCATGGATTCACCAAGGGGAAATCCTGCTTGAACAGCCTGATAGCCTTCTATGATGGAGTGACTGGCTGGGTAGATGAGGGGAGAGCAGTGGACGTTGTGTACCCTGACTTCAGCAAGGCTTTTGACATTCTCTCCCATAACAGCCTCCTAGAGAAGCTCTGGAAGTGTGGGGTAGATGAGTGGACAGTGAGGTGGACTGAGAACTGGCTGAAAGGCAGAGCTCAGAGGGTCGTCATCAGTGGCGTGGAGTCTAGTTGGAGGCCTGTGGCTAGTGGCATCCCCCAGGGCTCAGTCTTGGGTCCCATCCTGTTCAACTTCTTCATCAATGACCTGGATGAGGGGACGGAGTGCCTCCTCAGCAAGTTTGCTGATGCTACCAAGGTGGGAGGAGTGGCTGACACACCTAAGGGCTGTGCTGCCATTCAGAGAGACCTGGACAGGCTGGCTTGGGCAGAGAGGAACCTCCTGAGGTTCAACAAGGGCAAATGCAGGGACCTGCACCTAGGAAGAAATAACCCTAGGCACCAGTACAGGCTGGGGGCTGACCTTCTGGAGAGCAGCTCTGCAGAGAAAGACCTGGGAGATACTCAGGTACTCGGGTATAAGATTATCCAAAATAATGATCTGGCACTCCTGCCTTTAGAAGTCTGAGTGTAATCACTTGATAGGATATGACAGAAGCCCAAAATAGAGAAAAATACTACTTACTAGTCAAATTCTGTGAGTGGCTGATATACCTGAGGGCTGTGCTGCCATTCAGAGAGACCTGGACAGGCTGGAGAGATGAGCGGAGAGGAATCTCATGAGGTTCAACAAGGGCAAGTGCAGGGACCTGCACCTAAGGAGGAATAACCCCATGCACCAGGACAGGCTGGGGACTGACCTGCTGGAGAGCAGCTCTGCAGAGAAGGACCTGGGAGTGCTGGTGGACAAAAAGTTGACCGTGAGCCAGCAATGTGCCCTTTTGGCCAAGAAGGCCAATGGTCTCCTGGGCTGCATTAGGAAGAGTGTTGCCAACAGGTGGAGGGAGGTGATCCTGCCCCTCTCCTCAGCCCTGGGGAGGCCTCATCTCGAGTACTGTGTCCAGTTCTGGGCTCCCCACTACAAGAGAGACATGGAGCTACTGGAGAGAGTCCAGTGTAGGGCTACAAGGATGATCCAAGGGCTGGAGCACCTGCCCTATGAGGACCGGCTGCGAGAGCTGGGCCTGTTCAGCCTGGGGAAGAGAAGACTGAGGGGGGGATCTTGTCAGTGTGTACAAGCACCTGAAGGGAGGGTGTCAAGGGAACGGGGACAAATCTTTTCAGTTGCCCCGTGTGACAGGACAAGAGGCAAAGGGCACAGGACGTTCTGCCTGAACGTGACGGGGAATTTCTTCCCTGTGAGAGTGACGGAGCACTGGACCAGGTTCCAGGGAGGTGGTGGAGTCTCCTTCTCTGGAGATGTTCAAGGCCCGCCTGGATGCAACCCTGTCTAACATGCTCTAGGTGACCCTGCTGAGCAGGGAGGTAGGACTAGGTGATCTCTAGAGGTCCCTTGCAACCTTACTGATTCTATGATCTCGCTCTTCTTTTCTGTCTCTATGTCTGAGAAAGACAAAGTGACTAACTCTGACCAGAACTTTATCAAGTATTTCTCTGGTGTATAACCAAGTCAGGTGATGGGAAGTAACCTCTGTATTCATTCACTAAAGTCCAGTTTTGGACAATATTTTACACCGTTGACAACTTGTAATCCAAAAGGAGACACAAGAATGATCAAAGGCTTAGAAAACATCAGTGTCAAAGAATGAATGAAATGGTTTTGTTCCAAATGAGGGGAAATGGATGTAATAGGCTGTTAAAGAGTTAAAATGATCTGATCTCTCTCTTGATCAAGCAGTAATAGCCATAAAGTACAGTAGAAAAGATTTAGATTAGACATTGAGGGGGGAATCTAATTTCAGAAATAGTAAGCTCTAGGATGCATTGATTTTAGGGTTCATTCCTCATATCAGGTAGACATCCATAAGGAATAGCTAAAACATAGATAACCCTATACTTGGGTATGTGGATGGACTGATTGACTCCAGTTGCTTCTTGTTCTTTTTATGATGATGATGTTCTATTGTGTCCTTAAGTAGTACATTCTTTTACTTGAAAAATGTAATTGCAGAAGCTGATTCACAGGAAAAGAGAGAGATGGCAATTTTGGCCCTTATTCCTTTCTTAGTGGCAGTGGGAAGCTTGTATCTTTGCTACAAAAAGAAACAGGACTCAAAACTTTCTGGTGAGTGGCAATATTTCCGTTTACACAAACTCTCAAAATTAAACATTTGTTTTGGGATGGGTGAGGTGGTGTACTTAAAAGGCATCACTGAGAGGAGTTTCAAGATTAAACTTTTGCTCCCCTGCTCTTGATCTGCTAGGGGGACCTAGGATTGAGCCATTTGAGAGCAGCAGTTACAAGGTCGATGTGACCATTCTTGCAGCTCCTTGTTTGTATTATTTGCCTGTCTTTTAAGAGTGATCACTTTGAAGACTAAAGATCTTGGCCTAGCTAGAATATCAAAGGAGTATCAATTCTGGTAATTTCTTAACAGATTGAAAAAGTGAGGAGTCAAGACATAGCTTTGTGTAATGTTCTTGTTCCTGCTATCATCATTGACTGTTTAATATGAGACTTGGAAGAACTGGCTTTAGGGACTTTGTTGCAAGTTGTGGTTAAGCTGTAAATACTTTTTAATTAATTGTTAATTTTTGTTGCAAAGTCCTGAAATGAAGGACGTAAGTCATCACCAGAAAAAGGTGTGCTGCAGGTATGGTATAGGACAAGCGTAATACTGGGCATCTGCAGGTGGTGGGCCAGACCAGTAACACACAACCTATTATGAGAGTTGCAAAGTGAAGCTTATTCAGCTTGTGAGCTGCCAAGGATATAGAAGGGATGTGTGTGATATGAGATGCAATTCAACTTGCAAGTTTAAAAACAAAACAAAACCCCTGGGATTTAGACAAATAAAGTGCCTAAGTTCCTATTTTGGTCAATAGAGTTGATACAGACTTGGATCTTGAGGGCTACAAACTGACCAGTTGTAGTGTCTTCTGGAGGCTGAGCTGACCAGCTCTCTAGACCATTTTTTGTGGCTATAATTCTGTTGACCAGCTCCCCTCTCCTCTCACTGAAAGCAGTTGATTTCATCTGCAAGCTAAACAGCACCTGAGTACCTGTCATCGAGACTATAGCCAAACAAGGGCTCCACACTCTTCCTTGCGTTTCAGAGCTCTATAGAGCTCTTTACCAGTTTACTCGGGTAAAGGACCATTATGACTCTGGAAATGGACAATAAACAAGCGGTAACCATATCCTTTTTTTTTGACTAAGGTTCTGCCCAGCTTCCTATACCAGAAGAAAGACGTCAGGAGGAACAGATGCTTCAGATAGCTGAACCTCGTGGAAGAAGTGAATTCATCAATGAAGCAGCTGAAGAAAACTCATCATGTAATTCTGCTGAATGGGTGAGCGGCTTGTAAAATGACTCTCACTGTAAGAAACAGACTTCCAAAATGAGCACCTGGGGAGTACAAGCTGAACATAAAGCACGCAACAAGCTGTTGTTCCTAGATGGTATCCTACTACATGCTGAAAAGCTTTGAAGTAGAAAGAAATGTTTTATCACAAGAATCAACATATTAAATAAGAAAAAAAGATGTTTATATACTGGGAAACTATTGGATTCCATCGATATGTTTAGTGACACTCTAGAACTGCATGGAAAGGAGGGCAGAAAAGTGGACAACATCAATATAGAGACTGAATGAAAGGAGTAGAGAACACAACAGTAGCAATAATGCAGCTTTACATGTATTTGTATGCTTGTTGTCTTCAGCTGAGTTCAGCTCAAGTTCAGCAGGCAACACTGAGAATCACTGAGAACTGGTAGCAGACTTCAGGCTTTCATCTTTTAACTAGACTAAAAAGTAGAGTAGCCAAGGGAAAGAATCCCTAATTTAACTCTGGCAAGGATAGGTACAACTTCCATTGCAAACAATTATCTGAGTAGGCTGGGACGAGCCCCACATTTGCTCAGACAGGCAATGCAAAATACTAAGGCCATGGCAGTTGCCATGGTCAAAACTGGCGCTGAGCATAAAGATTCCCGAATTCTCCCGTCAGTGAATCTGCCTTGATTTGGCTGTATTGGTACTGAAATCACGGTGAGAAAGGATGCACGTAATAAAACAGTAGTACCTATCTTTCATCATTCAGTAGTCATAACTTGGTAAAAATATATAGTTGGGAAGATTTGTTCCCCATAATATATATATTACCATTGGAGCTGAGAAACATGTTTTTACAGGAAATATCTTTGTAGAAAAATTTTAAAGTAGTCCCTTGATATACAAAAACCTGAATAAAATGGTCTGGCCATACTAATAAAATATTATAATTACTAGCTACTTGTTAATATTTGATGAAAATGTGAGAGAAATGAGGCTGAGTATGAGAAAGCAAACATCAAAGGTGGTGCAGAGTGAAGAGTTCATTACTAGCCACTAACTGCTCTAGGTTTGTCTGGACAGCAGGAATCATGCAGAGGATGTGTGAATACAATTAGAAAAGGGTTTTTGTTGTTGCTTTGTAATTAAACAGATGTTAGCAGTGGTAATTTCTTGTGATGATATAGAATCAATGTTTTCTTTCATGTAACAGATATTTTTGCTATTTTAATTAAAGTAGAAAGAATGATTTTTGTAGTCTTATTTTAAATGTTAAAGCATACCTGGATCTCATAAATCATTCAAGAGATCCAATAGATTAGTTAAGACAACACATGCAATGTGCATATATGCTATATTCCAGCTGATTAAGCCAGTGGTGGCAAGCTGCATATACCGCACTTCAATTGCAGAACATGGTCATTTTAATGTTGCAGAACATGATCATTTTAATACAAATTGTGGTCTTTTCTGTTATTAGCTGTGGCTTTCAGTGTAAAAGTAAGTATCTGAAAAGTTTGCACCAGTTTTATAGGTTACTTCGGAATTTGCTGTACATTTCCAGGTAGATTTGGGCACCATTTCTGGAACAGTGAATGACAAGCTTCTATATGCTCTGCTAGGCTATTTGAAGTCTCTAATTTGTTTTTATAATATGAATGTTGTGCTACTCTCAGTGACAAACTTGATTTATTTAATTATTGTATGAAGTCTAGCTGTTTTCAATTCTTGAGGTTGAGAAGACAAACTTGTAGCACAGGACTTGAATCAAGGTGTGGATTTTATTTTGGTCTACTGCAACGCCCTAACAACCCTGATCAATTAGTTCAGATGACAGCACATAGATCCAAGTATCTAAATCAGCTTAACCTGAGGGTGAACATCCCCATAGCAACGCTGGCCCCTGTAATTGTGCACTTACTGTGTAATACTTGTCCCTTGTCTGGAGATTCATCCCATGGTTCCTGAGCTGAGATGCTCAAGGATTGTTTCCCAGACAGTTCTGCCGGTTGCAGGGGAATTTTCCCATAATCCTCTCAAGGAACAAAGTTGGTGGTTTTTATTGCAACGTTCTGCAAGTTCTAGCCCAAACCTAAGCACCACTGTAGCTTTAACCCAGACTTCCAGCCTCGTGGAAGCATACAAAAAGCACGCTCCTGAGGAAGGGGCTGTGGTTGCACAAAAGTATATGGAGGCATGATCCTGATTACTTAGCCATACCTACCAGCTTCCTTTCTGGCATTCAGTCAGTAGGTGCTCTGATCCTTGTTTATTAAAACAAAAATAGTAAACCACCGTAATAAATGAGTACTTTGCGTCTGGTACCTAACCAAATACAAGAACTGAATCCAAACAAAGGAAGGCTTTGCCTTTGGATCTTGCTGTTGAGACACTGTTTCCATCTAAAATGACTCCACGATTCTGTGATGAATCCAGAGTGTCTCTTCTGTTCAGGCAAGGCCTTCTGTTGTGTGTTAGGTAAAAGTTCATTTTAAATAGACTGTACTTGTAAAAGTTATTTTGACTGGAGTTTTCTTTGCTTTTTTTTTTAAGGCTGTGTCTACTCTGTATGAGTCATTTGATCTTTTTTGCAATGAACTAAAATAAAAGATGGCAAATCCGTTGTGACTACTGTATCCAGTGCAGCAGATGAGCAAATCTCATGAATGACGGCAGCTGAAGAGTAAAGAACAAAAGCGAGACAAGGATTTACTATCTGCTTTGACAATGAGAGCTAACGGATCACGTCATAAGTAACTGATATGAATGAAGAGCTATGAAACTGAGAACAAATTGCTGCTGAAATATGGATTACGTGAGTCTGCTGTCAGCAGCACATCAGTGGGACAATATGGCACAACAAACGTTGATTCAGAACAGTCTCTGGATGTTTTGTCCTTGACTTTATCATAAGGAGTCTGTGAATTTGGAGTGCTTGCAGTTTTAGAAGGCTATGTCTTCAACTCTACCCCCAATATCCAGAGTGATATATTGTCATACTTCAAAGATCTTCTAGACTGAACAGCATTTTTCAACAAAAGTGTTACTTCAGGTAGCCAGGCACTGGCTGCCTGAAATACAATAGCAATTATTCAACCAAATAGGTAGGTACTACATAGAGTATAATTCTGATCCCTGAAGCAATCATCAGTGCTGGCTACATCTTAGCACGGGTGATAGGCTGAAAGGCATTACTTTCCTGTAGAAAACGACTGTTGATGTTAGTTCGTTCACAACACTAAAAGCCCTCCAGAGAAAGTAGTCTGCTACGGACAATGAAATACTCAGTGTTAATGAAATTATATATAATAGAATTATCATTTAATTGTGGGGAGGCTTGGAGCAAATGGATGTTAACACTTACTTCACTTTTGCCCATTTTAAAACCTAGAGAATCACTGAAGAAATCACTCAAAACTAAAAACGCAAGTAAAACCTGACTTCTGAGGTCTGATCAGAGATAAGAAGAGTACTGACAACAAAGCTAATTGCAATTTTCCAACGATTACTGAATACTAACAACAGACATCTGAAATGTATATGTATTTTTGTAACCAGGATTGTTTTGTCTTCTGTTAAAGTTCTTCTGAGCCAAGCTGGAGATTAGAGCATCTCATTAGCTGTGACGGGAGAAACAACTTCATTGCTCTTAATTTTCTGTTATGACTCACATTTGGACAGTGCAGTAAACCCAGACTAGCTTCCTTAAAGCCCTTAAAAATAGCTTGTATATTTAAAATATGTGACTGGTTTGTTACTTAATAATTTGTAACGAAATCCATGGTTGTAAAGCATGGCTCTCGCTCTCTCCAGCTCGGTCTATGCCGTAGTGGCTACAGTTCACAAAGCTACGTCTTCGGTCACTGGAGCTCAGCTGTGACTCTCTGCTTGTGTGTCCAGTTTCCTGGGTTGTTCTGTAACCTCCCCTGAATGCCCTTCAGCAGTGAATGTGCTGTTATCCGTACGTACGCTGTAATTCACTGCATTGTGAATACACCTGGTACGAGAGAAACAAAACTTTCGATATTACATTTCTTAGAATGTATGTATAATTTGAATAAAACAAGAGGATTTTTGTCTTTTCTTCTTTTTGAATTTCAGTCATTTTAAAATCTTGGTGCTTTTGGTCCTGAAACTCATTATTACAAGTTTTACTTTGCTATATTGCGAAACAAGGTCATGCACCATCCTTAAATAAGATTCACAAATATGACTCAAGATTTCTACAAATGTGGTAGCTTTGTCCTAATAGTGTAAGAAGAACCCACACAGGAAAGTCCAAATCAGTAAAAGGGGAGGTGAACTTCATACCAGGTCCCTGATCAAAGAAGCCCTCTGTAAAACTTGCTTGCAGCAAGTTTTGGTCTTTGCATAATCTACTGGTTAATTCTGTATTTAAGCCTTGAGAGATGTATAGTATCTAGGGAACTGTTAAAATAAAAATACTAAAACAGAACAGAAAAATACTAACAGAGAATGAAGGTAGTCTACATTTAGTAGTCTGCAAATAATTTTTTTTATTACATAGCTGGTTCCCCCCAGCAAAAACTTCAGCCTCGTTAATAGCTGCCCACATTTTACATGTTAACATGGTCATTTCTAGGGTCTGCCTTTGAAGACTACGCCCAATTTATCATGACCTGTTTTCACCTATGGCTGAGAGTGGCTATGAGCCAGCCCACGATTGTCACAGCTCCCACTTTTTGCCCCTCTCAGCCAAGAATTTTGACGCATTCAACATTTTCCTCTCTGTTTCTGTAGCAGCTGGGAGTGGTGAGCCCCACAAGGCTTTCTGCTTTTTCTTCTTGGTGACTGTTTTGGTAGCTTTCTAGCAAAAAAGAGCTCTGTAGTTAACTCTTGCCACATTCTGGTGTCCAGCAGGACCTCAGTTTTGCCTGTCCGTTTAACTGCTTGGTATTTAACAAAGCCCATATGCCTTGTAGGGAAACTCGAGGAGATGCCTGCACTTCCACGTCAGCTGTTTGGGGGCTTCTTCCCTCTTGAACGGGCTGCTGTAAAATGGCTCCAACAGTTTAATTTGAGATTTGAAGTTAAGCACAGGCTAAAGCATGCTGATTTAGGAGCGAGACTGCCACAGTCTGTTCTAAAGCCTTGTATGTATTCTGCCGTGCTTTCAGAGTCTCTCCAGAGCAGTTTGCTTAGTCTCAGTCTTACAGATGAGGTTTTCTGTTCCTGTCACTCTCAAACCATGCTCTGCAGAGCTGTGTTTTTCAGTCTGTTCAGCCTGAGACCACGGCCCTGAACTGCCTCTATCTCCTCCTGCGTCATTGCACGATGATGCGGTAGAGTTGCAGCTTAACTAACCCACCTAGCACTTTGGCGAGCCAGTGGCGGTACGTAGGTACTGTTCGTTTCAGCCTCGCTTGAACCACGCTTACTTCCCAACCCTGGAATAGGACTCCTTCACCTCATACTGCCTGCAGGAGAGTGTGGAGCAGGTAGTCCTGTATCCATAATATCAGGGATCCTTGTGCAGGGGGGCGGGGGGATGATGAGTAGCCTCGACCAATATATTGACCAAGCAGTCATGTTTGTGTGTGACAGTATGACTAACATCCTTGTGCCTGATGTGGTGGTTTCAGAACAGTAGTGACGTCAATTCAGTTAACTAAAATTTGTTTGAAAAATGATTTTATCTAAAGTGCTGTCTCTGTCGCTGACACAGGAGCTACTACAAAACTGAATCAGTCTCATTCATGCCAGTATGCTCACAAACACAAGTGCTACAAGCCAGGCTTGAATGACTTAAGGATGTCTGCACATAGTTAAAGAACTCACTCAATTTAAAAACCTTCACTAATCAGGTGCAACTGTGGATTAGGCCTATCTGGAAAGTTTGGAAGCAGGAAGGCTTTTGTTTGAATTGTAATTTTTGTCAAGTTCTTAGCGTTGCATGGTAGATAACAGTTGAAATCAGTAATTTGTCTGAGCTAAAATGTTTTTGTTTTCTTCTGTATTAAAGACTATGATCTGAAGATAGATCATTTGGAATAGATCAGAATTAAAAGAAAAATACTACTCTGAAGTGAATCATCCAAGGAGAAATTGAAATGTGTCGTGGGGCCCACACGGTCCATGTTTCCACTGGCCTAAAGCGGTTGCGGTACTCTTTCTTTACTCTGCATTGATGAATTAGGTCGTGAAACCTAAAGGCATTTTTCTGTGCTGAATCTATTTCACTATCAGATTCCAAACCAGTGCAGACTGAGTGCAGTATTCATACTGGAAGAAAGCCTTACCCGAACTGGGGGCTGAGATCCTTTCCTTCTGCACCTCATCAGCCTGGTGGTGTCACGTGCCTTGGGCACGGGCAGCCAAGCAGACCAGGGCTAGGAGCATAAGGAGGGGTTTTGCCCCTCAGCACTGGCAAAGTATGGGTTTTTTACAGTGCTCATACTCCTCAGCAAGCTGGGTTTGCTCAAATATTATCCTGGGTCGGAGGAAAGGGGAGTATGTTTGTCACAGTACCTCCCGCCAGCGAGCAGGCTGGGCAGGGGCAGCAGTAGCACCACTTAGCACCAGAGCTGCCCTTGTCTGAGTTACGTTGTTATTTTGTCTCTGTAAGGGTCCAGCTCCATATAGGTAGAGGAGCACAGAAAGGGTCAGGGGAGATCAGAAGGGGAGTCAGTGCAGCACCTGTGTTCAGTGTTGTTAGCAAGTGCAAGGGGTAAATATGTACATTAAGCAGCATAAGACCTCAAAATGGGAACAAGGAATTGGGTCTGTGGTGTCCGACTGCTCTGAAACGCTCCGTGTTCCCTTGCCTGAAACCTGAGTTACGGGCAGCCTGCACGTCCACGTTGCATCATGTGGGCCACGATGCATAAGAGCATCGTGGTCCACGCTTAGTGCTTCTAAAACTGCTGTGAAAATAAATTAGGAAAGCCAGTAGTACATACTGCTCTCTTTTTTGACTTGAGAACATTTTAATTCCAGAAAGAGAAAAACCATAAATGTGTCTAGTGAGCACAGCAGGCAGAGGTCTGGCGGGAGGGCGACAGACGCTTCGGAAGTACCGCGGGGCTGGTGGGCTTGCTCAGGCAGAAGGCCACCGTCTTTCTCCGTTCAGCAGCTGTACCACATCAAATACACCTTGCTCTTGGGTATTTTCTTTTTAAACACGGACTAACCTCAACCTAAAAACTCTAAGTGGAAATTAAAGAGGGACTGTTATTGAGCAAGAAAGGAAATGGAAAAAGCAGCTGCCGTGTCATTCGAGCCCTGGAGGGAAAAATAAGCTGATGGCCTCCGAGTAGATAGAATAACAACTGGTTCCTTGTCCGGCCTTCAAACGTGCGGCGCGGTGAGAAAGCCATGAGAACAGCGAGCTGCGGGCAGGACGCCGCGCGGGAGGACGTTACGCGGACAGAGGCCGTTTCTGGGAGACCGTAACCTCCACTGGTTTTCTTCTGACGTCGGTTGTAGTTAGCGCCTGGCCCCAGCGCGACCGGGAGCAGTGAGGTCGTCCCTAACTACTGCTCTGAAAGCACCTCGACATTCAAAAGCAGAACTGGCATGCTGTATTTTGACTTACTAATTGATCCTGAATACTAAAAAAATATATCATTGGCTTGTTTGTAACTAAACATTTTACTAACTAACTGACTTTTACTTTTTTACCTTTTACTAACTATCATTTTTCAGACATTAACACCCTACAAGTAACAGAGATACGATAAAGTGCGTTTCAGTGGTGTGCTCTGTTTCATTTCCGTACTTAAAGCATTATGGATTGAAAACAGATTTCAAGGGAAGGCATGTAAAATAAGTTGCGCTGCCATCTTACAAAATCAGAACTTGCTTGACTTTTGGTAAAAAGCCTGAATAAAATGTTTATGGGCATCCCTTCTGCATTCGGTAACTGTCACACCAGCGGCTACCAGGAGGTAGCGTCCAGGCAGATTCAGACATACTTAAAAGGTAGATTTTAGCCAACACAACGAAACCCCGGTGCTTATTTCCATGGCCCTATTTCCTCAACACGCTCAAGCAGTCTCTGGTTTCCGATCAGATGGTTGGGATCCCTCTCCTCACCCTCCAACTCAGGGACTTTCACAGCTCTCTGCAGGTAGATTTTTATTTCCTTTTTGCTAATGGTCTTTTCTTTTTCTGATAAGCAAAACCTGAAGTTAAGCTTACTGCTACAAAAACATGCTTAATTTCCTATTTCCTACCCAACTTTGAATATTTCTGAGCCAGACGTACTCATTGCTGCCCGCTAACAACAGACTGGTACCAGCATTTGCCTGCTGCAAAAGTGCAGGTGCGCTACACCCCTGCATACAAACAAAAAATATTTCTGTGATATAATGCAAAGGTTTCCTGAGAAAATGCTTTTGTACAGTAAAGGGAAAGTAATATTGTTTAGTTCAGGAGAGCCAAACAGGGCCAAAATATTCCTCCTTGCATATGAAAGTCTCTTGAAAGCTTTTCTGCAGTGGGCTCACATCGTTCTTGCAGCTCTTCACCTCTCGCAGCGACCTGGCTGGAGGACCTGGCTGCAGGTTTCAGTCTGCTGTAAGGACTGCAAAACCATCATGCTCTCCTGCAGCTCATGTCATTTAGCTTTTGGTTTTCTGTCTGACCATGTCATGGAGCAACTTTTTAATATGCTGAGCACACTTCAGCATGGCATCTGAGTAGGGTTTTAGAAGCATTTAAGTAGTGCAAATCAAGATCAGGCTACATGTATGAGACTGGTGAAGGAAGCATGAGACTGAAAAATCACAACTGAAGTACTTCAGTAGGTGGCATCCAGGTAACTTCAGGGGGTGACCTCTCTTTCTGCCATTACAGTCAAAAACAGGAGTCGTCTCGGAAGCCTTAATGTTAAAGTTGTAGAAAACAGCACCTAGGAAATTATTCAATCAAGGAATGAAAAATTGATAAAATAAGTTATACTGTAAATATCAATATATTGGCTGTAATAAATTCATTGATTTTATAATCTCATAAATCTATGTCCAGTGCATTAATAAATACATTTAAGTAGACTCACTATTCAGTGGTAAATCAGGTTTCGCTCGGTACAGCTCTGGCAGACCACAGTGTTAGCACTCCAGCCCGGAAATCACAAATTCACACAGCTCGTTGATCTGAGTCTTCTTAATTTTACCCATCTCTAAACTTCATTTGAACAGTATGTGAGTTTATTACTTGGATTTACGAAATACATTGTAAGGCTATTTTGAGATGTAAACGATCTCAAAACAATGAAGATGTACCTATATTTGAGGAACCTTCAAAAGAATTAAGAGAACTGATGAAGTGTATCGCTGAATATCACAACATGATTATAAGAACTCTTTCCGTTTATACGTCATCACTGCCATGTTTATTTAACTTCTAGCTGAATTTTGCAAAACAATGTCATCATTTTATCATTTAATCACTAGATGTAAATAAATTTACCACAAACTGTGAAAATGAAATGATCTTTAAAAACTGCTAACCAAACTTAAAGGATGTTTTCAGAATCAGTGCAAAGGAAAACCTTGTCCTTTACTAAAGAAAGTATTTTGATACGCTAAATTCAACAAAAAAATCAGGATACTGGAAAAATTGGAGTTTTTGATAGTTTTGTCTGTGTGGGCCATGCATTGCTTATTTATACTTCAGAAGCTAGCTTCATGCTAAGATGTAAGTAAAGTGCTTTCAGTAGTGCTGCCAAGGTACAACTAAAGAAAATCAAGGAAATCAAAACTGCAAATTGTGTTTTGTTCCTTCCGTGCTTCTTACATTCATAACAGATCTGTGGGAATTGTCAAAAAGTCATTCTCATGGAAACTCCTTCAACTTTTGGAACAAGCTTCAAGTGATGATAAACTTTAATAGAAGGCCAATATTTCAGCTACCCAAGCATTGATTGCGACATAAATGCCTCCACAGAACTTCAAAGTGACGTTTTGTTTTCAGGGAAGTCAATTTTATTGCAACCTTCAGTGCTGCATGGGATCAATAACAAGTTATTTCATCACAGATCAAGATGGCTCTTGATACTGGCCCAGGATTCGGGGGGCAGATTTGTTGGTTCAGCTGAGCAAGTCCCTGCAGGCTCCCTTTATCATCACGGGAGAGGGGTTCGTTAACCAGACCTGGTTTGGACATCTGCGTTGGAGAGCTGAACTGGAAGCATCAGCTTCTCTCCACTCCCAGCACACGCCCAGGGCACTAACTCAGCCATCCGCATGGCAGATTTCTGCTTTTGATCAGGTGAATCCAACCCCGGTGTCTGTTTGGTGGCCCATCTACTCTGAGGTAGGTTCCCCCTCAGTGCAGAGAGGGAGTCCACGTCTGCCCCCAGCTCCGGGAAGGAGCGGCAATGACCGCTGCCGCCTTTGACAAGTGCGCAAGGACTCCGGGCAATACGCGGACCCTCACCAAGGCAGAACTAAAGACCCTCCTGGAAAAAGAGCCACCGAACTGCCTCCCGGTAAGGTAACAGCTCAACGGCACTTCTGTATGACAGCGAGAGCTACGTGCAGACCCAGCAGTAAGTACGCTGTAGAGGGAACTCCATCCAGAAAGCTACTGTGCTTTGCAGGAACTTTTAAGCATGTCATTTGACCAAGAAAAGGCTTTGAGCATAACGTGTAAAACTGACCATAATAGTCAGGGCCACCCCCAGCCTACCAAATTCATCGCTCAAGTCATAGGGACAATGGCTTTGAAATAGATTATTTTTCATTTTTAGAATGAAAATTTAGATTTTTCTAATTTTTTCCAGAAAAAAATCTAGAAAAATTAGATTTTTCCTCTGCTTCTGTTTATTCCTAGATTTATAATCTCAGGTGATGTCGCAACTGCTGTGAAGGTGGTTATGTTGCTGGCAATGAAGATCTTGACTGCAGATGGGGAAATCTCTCTAAATATTTATATACTTAGTCTCTCTAAGTATTTACATTACGTGCTCAGTATGCTCACCAAAATGATACATAAACAACAGCAGACTGTCTAGCAATTGTGATTAATCATAACAGAAAGACCTGTTTAATAGATTTATACGTAATTATCATGCACATTTAAATAATTTCAATATTTATACATAAATTTCTCCAGATGGGTATTAAAACCTCTTAATACATTATAGTAAAAGATAGTTACCTGGGAGACAAAATGCCTTTCATTTTCAAATGTTTTTTATTTGCTTCCCTTCACTAAAAATCTAGAAAATGGTTTAAGAGAGTCCTGTTCTTTCTACACAATGTAATGGATAGAGTAATGTTTATCTAGCTGTAAAATTATTCTCCTCAATTGCAAAAGTCCAGGACCAAATGTTCCAAATGCAGATACCACTTGTGTGTCCAGAATAACTGAATTGTCTATTTTAGAGCACTACAGCAAAGGCAGTTCATACAGTTTAGTATCTTTCCACGCAAGCATCAGAGCTCACTTGGATTTATGACTCACAAATGAAATGCAGATGCAATATTCAGAATAAGAATTTTGATGACTCTGTGTAGTTACATAAAAATGTCTCTGAAAATATTTTAGAAAATAGTGTTTGTGACTCAGAAGTGTCATGGAACGTGTCCTGCTCCTGGTCATGTTGTATGTACAGTACTTTCAATTAAAATCCAACCTCCTCTCCCTCTAAAAAAGCCCAACTAATTATGAGGATGCATAGAAACGTATGAGAAACTCTAGAAACTTCGGTCTTCTTTTTAGTCATTTGGTCTAAGAAAAATTGGGGAGCTGCTGCACAAGCCGGCTGCCAGACGGGATAACGCTCAGAGGTCGTTCCTGAACACGGTCACTGGTTGGGCACTGCTTCTGCATTTCCACGTACCTGATTTTATTGCTTCTATTTATTTCCTGAAATTGCTGGAAAGTATTGGAATTTTCCAGGGAGATAATTAGCTCAATGTCCTTTTATGTTCTCGTCTCTGCCTCCCTTTCCCATTCGACATATTCTAGAGAACAAATAACACTAAAAAACCTCTCATGTTGGTAGCTAAAATAAATTTCAAAGACCAACACCCTGTCTTGTAGGTCAATAACTACGTGCAGCAAGTAACTGAGAACACAAGTCTGACTTCAGAAAAAAACTATTTTACCTGCTTTATATGGACTTTTTTTTTTTTTTTTTTTGGCAAGAAAGTCCTGAGAAACAGGATCCTCTAAATGCTTATTTATTTATCTGTATATCTAGTCTTAGAAATAGTTATACCTGAAAAGGGCAGACTACCTGGAAGGTGCTTTATGAGCTTCAGTCAGAACCAGATTTTCCCAATTCAAGCAAGTGGAGAAATAAATCTCTCAAGAGGAGAAATAAATCCGTGCATTGGACTAAGTTACTGGAACAAGTCACAAAGTGGTTACACTAAATAATTCCCAGGTTACATTTCAGAAGCCATTCAGAAGCTAAAACTAATAAAAATAAGTGACTAAATGATTTAAAATAGGCACTTGCCACCTGAAAAGGAACAAAGCCTTTCAGCTGCATGCATCAGCCAAATCTTGGCAACTGCTTGACTTTTTAGTGCTTTTAAAGATGCATCTTTATTTATTTATTTATTTTTCCTTAAGTGAATGAAATCACAGCGCACCGAAATTTGGTTAATTAGACTGTGATCAAGCAGCGCCGTCAGATCTCCGTTCAGGCGGTCATCGCTTTAAATCCCGGGGATATTTCCCCAAATTCGTTCGATCCCTTCCCGCCGCCACAGGGTTGTTATTCCGCAGGCCCCTGCTGCCGCCCGCTGTTCCCTGGCGGAGCTGCGCTTCCCGAAACCCGCGGCGGCGGCTCCGGGGCGGCCGCCGCGGAGCCGCCGCCGCGGAGCCGCCGCCGCGGAGCCGGAGCCGCCGCCGGAGCCGGAGCCGGAGCCGCCGCCGCGGGGCTGCCCGCGCCGCGCCGCGCTCTCTCTGCCTTCGCCGCTTCTGGCACCCTGAGGTGCTGGCGAGCTGCCTCACGCTGGGCCGTGCGCTGCACCCACCTGATTTAAAGTCAGTGCAAAGCAACACACCCCAGAACGGCATCGCAGAAAACCGCGCGAGCGAGCCAAAGGGCAGCAGGGCTCGCGCCTCTGCGGTGGAGAGGCAGAGCAAATTCCTGCCTCCCTCCCTCTTTTCCTGCCTCCCTCTTTTCCTGCCTCCAGCTGTGGCCGCGCCGGGGGAGCCGGGCTGCAGGACTCTGCGTTTTGAAGCCCGTTCCAGGTGAGAAGGCCAGTGCAAAGCGCCACGCCGACTCCAGCTGCTTTGGCCGCAGCGCTCTGCCCTTTGGTGCTGCTTCCAGGCCATGCGGTGCGTCGCGAATCCCGGGAGGCGCGGGAGCGGGCGGCGCGGGAGAGCCCCAGCGCCCGCCCGTGCGGCCCAGCGACTGCCTCGCTTGTGGCGCCAGCTCTGCCTCGAGGCCACGGGAGGTCGCGCAGCAAAACAGCGACGAGCCCTCTGGAGCGGCAGAGCTGCGCTTTAGCTGCAAAAACATTTTTCTCTCCCTGCTGAGACCTGGTGTAATGAGCTAACTGCCCACCGCTGGGATCTGGAGCGGGACCAAAAACTCGGGTTTGCTGGGTTTAGTGAGTCTGAAGTTAAGTAACAAGTTTGACCCGTTCGTAACCATGTCCGTGTGTGTATCTGCATGTTTTTAAGTATTCATCGTTTTGGGAACAAGCTGAGAAACATTTGGGCCTGTAAGATTGTTTTGGATAGCGTTTGTAGGCTTGGACGCAGGGGCTGCACCTGCCTTGGCAATGGGGGTGTCCATCCCCACCACAACTTTATTATGGGGTAAAAATCTCTCCGTGTCCCATTCCCCGCTCGTGCTAACGCGCCGCAACGGTATCGATCCTCACAGGAAAAAGAAATACATTTTTTACCACTGTGTGGCACTAAACACAGCCTTTTTATTACCCACTGAGTCCGAAATTCTTGAAAAACAATTCAAAGAATTTATATTAAGATCCAAAACATTCTGGAAGTGTCCTTGACGCGGTGGCGACCTCCTCTCTGCGCAGACACCGTGTCCCGCCATCGCCGGCCCGCCTCCTCGCGGCTGCCTCCTCGCAGTTATCCAAGTCGAAACGTTCCCCCTCATTTCCGAATTGCAAATTCCTCCTAAAATTCTTGCGCAGCTCTAACCGCCATCGAGATCCCGTCTGAACGCTCCCTCGGAAGGGAGCAGCGGCGCGCGGCTCTCGCCCTGTTGGCGGTTCACCTTGCCTTGCTCCGTCCGACCCGTCGCTTTCCACGAAAGGCGCTGCGCCGCTCCGCGGGCTGCCGCCTCCTGGCGTTTCCCTCCCGCGAGAGGCTCTGGGCTCGGGGCCGAAGCGGCGCGCGGGCCCCGCCGTTGGACCCTCGCGCTTGGGCCCCAGCGCGCCACGTAGCCCGCGACAGCTTAAGAAACGGCGCAAGTCAACTTGAAAAGAGAGGAAAGGACAAGGCAAATAGCAGCTCAGGAAGCGCGAGTGAGCAGTGGTGGGCAGCGCGCGTTCGGCTTCGTTACAGTGGTAGAAAATAAAAGATACGGGAAGAGAGAGTAGCAAACGGGAAGCATCGTCCGCGAGGAGGTTTGCGCACGGCAAGGCTGTCCAAAGGCAGCGGAGCAGCAAATCAGCCGATAGACATTTTTGTTGTCTTATACAAAGTAATGTGACTCTGTATTAACAATCGATACCTTCTCAAGATTAAGGTACTCTAGTATTAAATTGTCTTAGTTCGAGCGATACAATTTTTCATTACTGATTTCTGGCGTTGAGCTCGTGCTCGTGGGGTGCTTTCCCTCTGCAAACAGCCTGAATGCTTTGAAACTCGGTCTCTGAACGCAGGTAAATTTTCTTCTCTACAGCAACCTACTCACGTTTTCTGGAGTAACAATCTGCGTTTTGAAAATGTAAACATTTGCGTTTATAGTCCTTCTCACTTTTACCAACCTAGTCATAAGCTTCATAGTTCCATATCCTTGTAACACACGTGCCCCCCATGTTGTACTCATTTTTGCACTAGTGTTTATTTATTCATTGTATTGTGTGCTGAAAATTTGAAGCAATTTTTTTTCCTACTACTGTAATTTCTCTGGAATAGATTCCCTTAGGTCCTTTAATTCTCACCTTGAGGCAAGGGTCAAACCTTTAAGGATGCTACCATCAAATTATGAAAAATATGCACAAAATGAAGCAGAAAAAAACTTTTTTCAGATCCAGGGAAGCTTATCAACTCCTACAGACATTATTGAATTGCGTTTTATTCCAAGGTTAAGTGATTTTCTTTTGGATAGGACTCTTATTTTGAAGTGTATCCGTTCTCATCTTTGAGAAATGTCTTCTCAGCATCTTGCCTATTTCTCTACTTGTCTGCTGACACCCTCTAAATTAGTTTGCACTTGATAAGTAAAAACTGAAAGTTCAATTTCAAATAAAACTAATTATTTTAGCAATTTCCCTTACTGTAGTGTCTGCCTGCTGTAATTGTCATTTTGAACATCTGGTGGGATACTGTCAAGGCTCTTCAGTTTTAAAAATAACCTACTGAACTTTCATTTCTAAACATATATGCAGGAAACAACAGGTATAATGCTGCCTAGCCCTGAAGACACCAGTGCTCCCGTACCTTGTGGTTTTACCGGACAAGCTTCTTTATTATTTTACTTTCAAGTTCATTTCTCTCCTCCAAGCATCCCGCCTAGCAAGGAGGGCTTGACCTGCACCACCAGGATGAAGCTCTTTCTTTGCAAAATCCATTTGTAGCTGCTTGTTGTCGTACAAAAGGTGGGCAGAGGAGCAGGTGAGGTACCTGGCTGTAAGGCAATGGTGTAACACCAGCCCGTGAGAGCTGGGAAACCGTGTTCAAACCTTCCCTCAGCAGCAGCCTGCAGGCCGCGGCTAGCTGCGCTGGCTGGGAGGCTCACGGCTTGCAGGAGGCTCGGGGCACTTGCCACCCGGTCCTCCCACGGCCTGGCAGGCAGGTAAAGCTGGCAGGGCCTGGAGACGAGGGGACGGGAAGTAGCGTGTCCCCATAGAGTATTTATCTGCCAGTGTAGGTCTCTGCGTCCCAGATGTGCTATAGGGGCACATTTTGGATTTTAATCAATAACTACTTAATGCAAAGCATGCGGGCAGCGTAACTGAAGTGATACTGTCTCTCCGAGGCAAGTCCCCAAACCACTGCGCTGTGGAGTTGCACTCACTTCTATATTCCTCTCTCCCTGGCCCACGATCTTTGCAACACAGTGACATGGTGTCAGCAGAGAAAGGGGAATCTCCTCCTCCTCCTCCTCCTCCTCCCCTTCCTCCTCCTCCTTCTCCTCCTCCTCCTCCTCCTCTTCCTCCTCCTCCGGAGCAGCCTGTTGCCCCAGTAAATCAGAAACCAGAGACAAGGATGCTCAGCCCAGCCCACCAAGGGCTGGGAACCCTCCCAGCTCTGCTGAGCAGCACCACCAGCTTTTCCTCCGTCAAGCTTTTACATGAAAAAAGTGGACTCCTGCTCAGAGATGTGGATGTGAGGATCCAGGCTGCTATTTTTCTGGAAGAGGCTTTGTGGCCACAGCACAGGCTCGGCTCGGCTCTGGCCAGGGTCCTGTGAGAGGCCACCGCTGCCCAAGGCAGACTCCGTGGCCAACGTCCTTTCTGGCTTAGGTCCCTTTCCGAGATGCCTTTCGCCTGTGCTGGGAGCAGAGCGCTGGTGCTCATAGGCGGGTTTCTGCACCCTGCTCTCAGAGCCACCCACCTGCAAATTAGTCGTCACAGCAGCTAATTGACTGTGCTTTTATACAGCTTTTTCAGGCCGTTTGCTTTCCTAGCAAACTTGTTCCATCTTTTTTTTTTTTTTTTTTTTTTTTTTTTTTTTCCCAATCAGCATTTTTTACTCCCTTACCAACAAGAAAGCCTTCGGGTCACAGCTCCATTCCAAAAGCCAGGCATTGTCTGAAGGGAAAGAAAACACTATTTTTTTTAAGGGCGCTGCTCTGCTACCCTCTGGCAGGTGATAAACGGGTGCATATATCATGCTGTGCTGCAGGACTAGGCAACAGAGTATTCTGCAAACACATTTGATTCTGTCTAGTGAACCTTTGCATTACATCCAAATAATTGCCTTGAATCTTTTCTTCATGATTTTATAGCCTTCTATTTAGATGCAATTGCCAATAACATTTTCTTTCATTTTATGACAGGAAAAAGTAGGTCTCTAAAGTGTCAGGTAGCTATTGCCTGTTACATTCAGAAAGAACAAAAGGTTCCTGAAAGAAATGGATGAGAAAGCTGAGCAGAGTGTGCTGAGACGGCCAGGAGCCTTCTCTCCAGGCTGCGAGCACAGGCGCAGGGGGACGGAAGCAACCTGCAGGTCACTGCCACAGTTTTAGCCTTTCCACAGAAAGGGGTTTAAATTGGTGAAACTTGAAATCCAAGGCTTGTGGGTTTGCTTCGGAAGTATTTTCATGTTCAAAATTTTATTTTCCTTTAGAGAATTATTTTCCTTGTAGTGACTCTAGTTCCCTTCCTTCTCCTTGTTTGCAGACCCTGGGATTTAAGTCCGTGATGCTTCGACCGCGCAGGACCGGACGCACGTGTTCTCGAAGCTTCGTTACGGCGCCGGCTCGCTGCTTCCTAACCCGCGCGGCCCTCGCTCGGCTTTCCCGTGCGCGCCGGGAGAGCTCGTATCCGCCGGCGTGTCTGCCGGCTCTAAAAGGCTGCGAAGCAAAACCGGCAGAAGCGGTAAAAGGCTCGAGGCTCGGGGCCTGCGCTGCTGCCTCTGCAAGCACCAGGAAATGGGTATTCAACCTGCCGCCACAAAACCCGCGTCTTCTCCCCCAGCCCGGGGTTCCCCAGGCGAAGGGGCGAGCGGGAGGCCGGGGTCGCGCCCCTGAAGCGTTCCAGATCTCGTAGAGTACCTAAGTTATTGTGAAGGTTTTCTAGAAGAGAGCAAAGCTGTCAAAAAATACCCTTCTCAGAAAGTCTGGATGACTGTTCTGTAACTATTTTGCTCCTGCCTGGAAGATGATCAGAGCCTAAAGGCAAAAATCCAAATTATTCAAGCACATTCAAGCACACAGGTGCTTGAAGGAGCATACAAGTTGGCTCTGGATTCATGGGGATATCACAGTCTCTTTTATTTGAGAACCAAATCCTTTCTGCACCAGCAATTTTAGTCATTCTCCTCCAAACCTGTTCACTTCTTCTTGACTGAAAGTAAAATCTGGTTTATTATCTTTCCTCCATGAAGTCCGGAGGAAACAGTGTGTGCTTCGCAAAATCGTGCTCAAGGCTGCAAGCCCCCAAAACAGGGAGGGGAGTCAAGCATCACCCCCCTATCTGGACAAGGGGCTGGACAGGACTATAGGAAGAAGAGGTAGCTGCACATAGGTTTCTGCTATTGCAAAACCTAATTTCAGCCACTTTAATACTTTGCCTCTCAGAGATGGAAAAATCCAATATACGTGGTTGGAAATGCTTTTTGTAGAAGGAATCACAACGATATCCTGTGCCCACTGTGGGTCTGGCACGAGGCTCGTCGCCGCTGCACGCTGTCCTGGCCACAAGCTTCTCTGTAACTCAAGAAAGTCGTCAATAAACCAAAGGTTTTGGTGGAGACACTTGCTGCTGGGCTGTGTAACTAGGGTTGTGACTGGTGCCATTTTTTAAATCTTCTTTGAAAAACTAATCTTCAAATAAATATAAAAGAAATCAAGCAATGATTAGTATATTTACTGTTCTATGGTTAGGCAGGGCTATTACTGTATTCCCTTTACATTTTTTAAGGGACTTGGGCTTCATATAGCATTGAAAAAAAAAAGCCAGAAAATTGGGGGGTTTCTACTGCCGGGGGAGGGCTAATAGGTCTAGATGCTTTGCAATAAGTACTCACTTCCCCTTGAAATTTTTCTTTTAATCTTTGAAAATGCACACAGCATTGATGCACAGCTAGAAAAGAGTATCAAAAGAAAGGAGAAAGTCCAAACCTGATAAGCATCAGGCTTTCTGACCACACGGTCTCTTCAGTCAGCACCAAATGCCAGTTATACTTGGGGATCAGAAGTGGGGGACCTCCTGCTCCCAGACTAGAGGAATGCTGATATACAGTCATCAAACAAGACACGGACCTTGGCGAACAGATATGGGGATTAAGATTCTTGCAAATTGCTTTGAAAAAGCCATAAAAACCGTTAGGGAAAAGTGCTGGCTCTCAGTTCTCGTTGATAGCAGGGAGTACTAAGCTTTATGGCCGGTCAACGATAGGGGATGACAGAGGAGGATTCATGGTAACACACAAAAGATCCATAGAGGCTTTGTTATAGGATATCATTTGTTCTGTGTTTTAATAACTCCTTTGTTTCAAAGTCCTAGTGAAGGATAACGGCAGTGAAACGGAAAGCAATAATTGACAATGAAAGCAAACAAGTCATCTGCCAGTGATCTCAAGTGAGAACAATATATTGGGCTTACGGAGCAAGAGAAGACATCAAGACAGCGGGAGAAGCAGCATATAGGAAAGAAAATACATCACTACTGCCATATTTGAAGTTGAAATTTTGAGTGCTAAGGAAATACCATTTTGCCGCATCACCTTGATGTAAGACAGAGACCACATTGAAATTCTTTTAGACCTTTTCTGCCCAGTTAGCTGGTGATGGTGCTCAGGCTGCAGTACCGCATTGCAATGGATACTCTAAGTTTTAAGTCACCTGCATGGTGTGTCTAAATTTCTTGATGTGCCTGACTTTCTGCAAAGCACTGCAGTACCCTCAGCAAAGTTCTTCTAGCTCTGCTTTTGTCTCCAAAATATCTGTCTTGCCCATGCCCTTTGCCCCCGCTCCTTCCCCAAAGAGGTTCTGCCTCACCCTTGTCACTAACTACCTGGGAGTTCGCCTGTACTGGAGAGGGCAGCGGACAGACTCAGCCAGGGCTCAGGGAGGGACAAGCGTTTCCTCGATGTCCTCCCAGGTCTGTCAGCCTGAGGAGGGTGGAGAAGTATGCCCCTACCCCAACCACCACGAGCACAGGGAGCTGAAGGTGCCCTCCCTCTGCAAGGCAAACTGCTACGCTTTGGGATCTCCTCCACTCTGACCTGCGGGCTGTCTAGGGCTCACCTGCCCTCTCCCCTGAAAAGGTCTGCAGCTGAAGCTGGGAATCACCATAGTCCACAAGCACCTGAGAAGACAGCACATTCCCAGCAGAAGGTGATGTGAAAGAAAGAACCCTTCTGGACAGTGTGGGGATGAGATGGGACTTGGGAAGATCTCCTCTCAGTCATTAAATCAAGGAGCAAACATACTTTCTGTACAGCAAAGATCAAATTACTGTTGTCCAAATAAAACCAAATTTCTTCATTTTCACAGGCCATAGGCCAAGAAGTGATAGGCATAGGCAGCAGTGAAGGCCAGAAGCCGGCAGTTTTAGTGTCCCACAGTCAACTTTGACCTGAGGCGCCAGCTAGAAGAGGTCTCTGTTTCCTAGTCCACCCTGGAAAACCCTGAAGACAAACACTGTGTGGAGTGGGACAGGGCCTGGGAGGAAGACTGAACTCCTGCAAAAGACAGGCAACGTTAACAGGTGCATTTCTGACTTTGGCCTTCCAAAAGCCCAGGAATTGAAATTATAATTAACAGTTATGTCAACAGGTTTTGGCTCTACTTAACAGAACCCCTGAAACAAAGCCTTGAACCTTCTCTTTCTTTCCATACTGATTTCTGTTGTAAGATCAAGGACTATTTGCTCCCACAGTCAGGCCACTGACCTATACAAAACAGCAAAGCTACATGCAACAAGGGCCAAAGCTGAATTTCCTTTTTTAAAAAATAATCTAAGTTTAGAAACAATTTAGATGCTGATGTAGTCATGTGATGGCAGGAGCTGTGGAGCCTAAAGCCAGCGGTTTAATCTGTACCTGACTCTTGGCAGAGCTTGTTCTACTGCTGATTTTGCATCTACAGATCTTCGTTTAAGACATTAATTGTTCTGAATGACAGAGGCATAGACAGAGACACAAGGAAATTTTATTTCTTAATATGTATCAGTCACCAAACACATGATAGTTTGCATTAATTTAAAAGAGGCCTGCCCTAATTCATGCATACTGTCCAGCCCAAAGGAGGATCAAATTCCTGATGTAGGCCTATAGATACTATGCCAAGATGAGTAAAAAATGTTAATGATATCTCTCATTATGCTTCTCTAGTTGCTTATGTGATTTTTAACAGATTTCATGACTGTGATTTTCAGAATTTCTCCATGCTGCCCTGAGTCTGACCTTGTTGCTTCCAGTGATTGAGGTATTCATTCAATATAGATCCCAATATGAATATATAATTTGGGATACAGAGATTTCTTTTTCCTAATCTAATGGAGTAAAATCTTGCTTATTAAAACACATTATCTCACTCTTATGCAAACCCTGAAATAATTTAACCTATTATATACTATACTCATCTTGCTATTATATACTATACTCATTCAGAGTGGTTTCTGTTTGAGGACCCAAGCATGTAGTCAATCTTCTGGTTTCTTAGTTTGTATCAGGAGAATTTAAAAGTGCAACTTATGTCATATTGAAGCAAAAATCCATTAAATGTGAGAAATTACTAGAGGTCCATTTTGTGATCAAATGCATGCAGCAAGATTAGTGATCATCTGTAGCTCAGCTGTTATTTTTACTGGGTTATCAAAGCCCTGGGAGGATTTTGTAAAGCTATTTAGCCTGAAGGAAGGGATTAAAGAGGTTTCTCCCAATGAAACATCTGTTGCAAATGTACTTTCTAATATTCAGAGCAGAATGTTAAAATTAATATGAAAGGGGAACAGTCTCTTTCCCTTTCAGCAGTCATATTCTCAAGGGTCAGTTGTCCTATGAGTCAGTTCACTGCTTTTTCCCTTGCCCAAATCAGAAACTTCCCCAAACAAAATACAAGAGGACTTGTTTGGATGCTGTGCACTTCAAAGTGTTGGTGGGATACTTCAGCTTTTCACAGAACCCTCAAAGATCTCTTCTTTTTCCTCAGTTATTGAGAAACTAGGACTTGAAGTGACTGTGTTAGAAAGCTCAACCATCCATGATCTCCTTTGCTCCTTTCCTTAATTCCTAGACATCTAGACTCATGGTTTTGTGGTAAATGCACATGCACACAGATTTTTTTTTCCAAGTAGTTGTCTGATGGAAGAGGTGCATAATCTTGACTACTTTGAGCAATCAAAAGCGTATTTTACCCCCAAATGGAACCCAAGTTGTCTATCTCCCCTGATCTGTGTGAGTTAAAAAAAATCTATGCCAAGTAAAAAAAAGACCAGAATACTGATAACCTTGGGTACTTGCAGGTCTGATGCTGTGGCTCAAGGTTTTTTGCTTGTAACCTTTTTCCACTCTCAGGGTGCTCTCTCAAGCCCAGTTATCCCGACCCCAGGATAAAGCTTGTGCCCCAAGGACAACGACAGCTTTCTCTAGTAGCAGGTAGGACTGGGTCATGCTGTACTTTTACAGCTTACAGCATTGCTTTCTAGAGTATTTGGGGGAAAAGGAGATAACTCTAATGAGAAAGCACATTCACTTCAGAGTAATACATGCTATGCAAGTCTGTGTGTTAAAAATGGATAAAAACATTCTCAGGTTATTGCCTTGGTTCACTCATAGATTTGCAGGGAAATTGAGAAGATCAGGCTTGATGCTTCTCTTTATTACTAGGTTTAACAAAATAGTCTGATTTTTTTTTAAGTAAAAGTAATTTAATTCTTTCCCATCTTATAAATCCTTATACATACACAGCTTATATATGCCAAGTTCACTAAACTGACGTTTCAGGAGCATGGGGGAATGCCTTCCTGGTAATATCTTAAAAAAGAGCCGTAAGTGGCACTGCTGCCGCTGTGTTTCTATCCTCAATTCCAGCACGGACAAGTCCTAAAATTCTTTAAAACACAACGTTATGGTCGTCGCTATTGACATGCTATCGAACGCAGGAGGAGGAGCGGCATGCTGCTGAATGCTTAGCAGGACACATCCGTCATCGTCCCTCCGTGCCCCAGCTCGGAGGCAGGGACAGGGGCGTCTTCTCTCCCCCGCGCCGCCTTGCAGCCTGATGGGAGGAATGGAGAAGTGAGGATGCTAAGGAGAAGCACTCCCAAAGCTGGATACTTGGAGAGCTGCCAGAAGGAGCCCTGGACGTACCCTCTACAGCCATCCAGGAATGGAGGAATTTTATTCTTGCAAATACAGTCGGTGATAGCAGAAATTAGAACAGAAAAAATTTTAAGAGTGTTTGCAGTAGATATATGGAAGAGCAGGAGATGCTACTTCTAGGGCTGAGTAAGATAAGCGCTGTAAAGGAGAGGCAGATAATAAAATAACAGTAAATGTTAGTTCCTACTAGTGTTAATTGCATCTCAAAGGGTAACTGGTATAGTTATATCAGCCAGGCTTTTCAACCTGTTGAGCTGCTTGAGATTGTACCAGAAATCCTGGTTAACAGGGCCTGAAACCTGAAAACGGATTTGGAGGCAAAATGACCAGGACTTCTTTCCGAGGGGATGAGGCGGGGGCCCCCAGCCTTCTCCCAGCGCTGGCACGCCAAGGCTGCCGGGAGCCGAGCCGGGACCCACCGCAGTGCCCGGGCACCCTCCCGCCGAGAGCAGCGGTGAGAGGCGTGAGCTCTCGCCTCCTGAAAACCAGAGGAAATCCAGAGTCCGTGCACGGAGGTCACAACGCCGCCTGTAAACAACGGCAGAAAACCCGGGCTGTGCTGAAGCCGGCGACACGTGGTTAAAGCAAGCGCCCGGCCCGGGGCCCGCAGGCGGGCGCCGCTGCCCCTCCTCGGCGGCGGCCCGCGGGAACCCTCCGAATCAGCAAGCGCTAAAAGCGTACCGACAACGCGCGCCCCGCGTCCCTCTCATGCAGGAAACCTGCTTTCGCGTGTAGAGCCCGTCCTGCTTGCGCTGGCAGGGTGCAGCGGGGGCACGGCCGGAGGGGGGGGGCCGCGCCGGCCACCAAAGCCCTCCCGCCGAGGGGAAAGCAGCGGCAGGACCGTCCCGCGTGCCGGGGCCGCGCGCGGGTCCCTCGTGGCCCGTCCCTAACAAGCGCCCGGCTACGGCTATTTGGACAGTGTCGTCTCTCGGGCTGGGGCTGGCGGCGGATGCAAGAAAGAAACCGAGACCATTTCCATATATGACGTACCCTGCTGCCGCTGGCCTTTGCGGGAGGACGTTCAGCTGGACCTTGAAAGGGGTAACCAGAAATAACTGTGGCCTTACGTGACATCCGCAGCACAGACTCAAACTTGGATGACAAGCATCTTGCCTCGAATGTAGTCTTGGGCGATGATTATAAAAATTAAAAAAAAAGTGAATAGGGGGGCCTGAGAGCTGTGTGGTGGCTGGTGGCCGCACAGCGCTGCCAAACGCAGCAGAGGCAGCATTTGCACAGGGAACGGTAGCTGCTTTTTTTGGTATAAGTGACAACTCCCTACATTCTTGCAAAATAACTCTGGGGAGGCATGCAGAGAAGCAAAGCCTCCAAAACTCATTTAATTAGATAAGTTGGATCTGCAGTGAGGAATTTGGACACTGTCCAGGTTGGGGATGGATAGTTCAGCGCTCTGGCTGGCCAGGAGCAGATTCTGCTGATTTGTGTGCGAATCAGCTGCCGCTTTTCTGGGTTTCCTCTTTCTCTGCTGCCCTGTAATCCATCTGACCACCCGTTCCCCCCTCGAAAGCCTCTGGGCTTTTCCACGGCGCAATGCCTCGCTTTTCCAGGCCGGGCTTGGCGGGGGCAGAGGCAGGCGGCGTGCACATCAGGCTGACCAGGGGCCGCGGCGAGCCTGGCCCCTGCTTCTCCGGGCCCCTGCTCCCACGGGAATGCTGCCCCGTCCCCTCCTCAGCACCTCTTGGAGGGGAGGAGCGGGCTGTGAACACCTCCTTGATTTTTATTTCCCTGGAAGCAGACAGGAAAAATGGAAGAGAAACCAAAGGGGCAGGACTAAAATGTGCAGGAGGGCTGAGGACTTCTCAACCTGCTTTTGGGGCCAACTACAGCCATCAAGATATTCTGAATTAGCAGCACTGTGGGGTCGTCCAAGAGCGTCCTGATGATGAAACACGGATTATGCTGAATGTTGGCAAAGTAAGATCAGGGACAAGCTTGAACAATAGGAGTCAAGGCACCCGTGGCCCTTGCGTCCATCAGGAAGAGTTGCACCCAAGCGGCTGCAGGCACCGGCCAAGGCTCTCTCTTCCCTGCTTTGAGTTCTTCAGTTCTCCATTACACCTGCGGTTTCACCTGGCTCTGTGCGGCGGGGCTCATTCTGCTCTGTCCTGCCTGAGTTTTCCAGACCTGTGGAAACAGAGTATCTTGGAGACATGTAACACTCAGTTCATTTTGGTTGAAAAGTTTGGGTTTGCAGTTTGAGCAAAACGTTCTGGGGGAGCTCCACTGCAGGAGGACATTAAAATACCTGAGGTCTGATGTCACTTCAATCAATCAGAGTTTCCAAAAGAGGGTATTTAACACATCAGATCGAAACAAATGTACAAATAATTCATGCTCATGTGACATACATTACCTATGCAACTCTAATATTGTTGAAGTTTCAGGGAATTTATTTCCTGGTACCTTGACCTGTTTGCTGAGAAAAAAATCTAATCAGGACTGAGTCTGATGTTCGTGACAGAGCAGGCAGCCTGAACTTGGTGCTTTACTATTTTTAAGAACAGAACAAGAAGTAACAGGGTTTTCTCTTTCCAGGGTTGTCCAAGCAAGTGTTTCACAAGCAAAATATTTTATTTTTAGCTCAAACGTATTGCTCTCTTGCTGGTTGCAAAGTGAAAGCCAAAGCGTCTCTGTCAACCTCATCCCGTCGAGCCGGAACGACCCCGCCGTGCCAAGGAGAGCGGACGGGCGACGAGCACCAGGCTTCCCGGCGCGGCGGGCGCGCGGCCCCCTCGCCCTCGCGCCCCGCCGGCCTCTCCTCCGCGGAGCCGTCGCTGCCCCGGCGGCGCGCGCGAGCCCCGGAGCGCGGCGGCCGCGACGCAGCCGGCCGAGCCGCGCGGCGCCGAGCGGAGGTGTCGCGGGGCGCCCAGAACAGCCGCGCGTGCGGTTAACAACCTCCTTCGCCAGGAGAGAGACAGTTGGGGGTTTTTTTGTGCACAGGTCCTGTCCCCACCTGGCTGCTTGCTGCGTTCGCGCGGCTCCTGGCCCCGCACATCGATTGCTACATCTGTCGCGAAAGTCAGCTGCACCGCGGACAGGAATACAGGGAGCCATGAAAACACTCGTGATCACCCACGCGGCTGCTTGGCGTGAAGAGGCGGCAGCTCGAGTGGATGCCCGGAGGTCTGAAATTCCACTGGAAAATATAAATTCCTGGAGAATCCTTGAGAAATGCTCACGTTTACTTAAAAACTATGACTCGCCTCTTTCCCTTCCTGGCTCTTGAGGAGGAAACTGAAACTGAAAAGATCATCAAAGAATCACAGAATCAGTAAGGTCGGAAGGGACCTCTGGAGATCATCTAGTCCAACCTCCCTGCTCAGCAGGGTCACCTACAGCATGGTAGACAGGGTTGCATCCAGGCAGGCCTTGAACATCTCCAGAGAAGGAGACTCCACCACCTCTCTGGGCAGCCTGGTCCAGTGCTCCGTCACTCTCACAGGGAAGAAATTCCCCCTCACGGTCAGGCGGAACTGCCTGTGCTTCAACTTCTGCCCATTGCCTGTCACACGGGAGAGCTGAAAAGAGTTTGTCCCTGTCCCCTTGACACCCTCCCTTCAGGTGCTTGTACACATTGATCAGATCCCCCCTCAGTCTCCTCTTCCCCAGGCTGAAGAGGCCCAGCTCTCGCAGCCGTTCCTCACAGGGCAGGTGCTCCAGCCCTCTGGTCATCTTCGTAGCCCTGCGCTGGACTCCCTGCAGATGAGTCTTCCAAGAGACAGTTCAAACGTGGTGACAGTCTTCAGATTTACTTTTAAAATAAATTACCTCATCCCAGGCTCGTAGTCACAAGACTCAGCACAGTGGCTGCAAAAAAGTAAACAGGCCACTGCAGGGAAGACACAGCCGTGCTCGGAAAAGAGTTAACACTTTACAAAGTCAGGAGAAAACATACTTTTCCCGTTACACCTGCAATAACCTGAACTACGGTGCCATAGCCATATTTTAGCATTACCTGGTCACCCAGGTTTAAATATACTGTTATTGCCTTAATTCTCCAAGAAGCAATTGTACAACTAAAGACATTATTTAAAAACAAAAAAGACTTTTCCTGACGAGTATAACCAGTCTAGCAGGGGGGAAACCAGTATGTGATATTATGCAGTAGCTTTGAGGTTTGCATAGAACTGAATTTCTGAAGAATTGCCTCTTTCATCTCCCCAAAAATTGACCCTGTAATTATATGATACCTCCTGACGCAGAATCAGGTTTTGTGTCATTGCTACGCGCTTCTCTATGTGCACATTAATGGGCCATTTCTTGTATTTTCAGAATTTGCGCGTCTAGATGAGTCATTCCGAGCAGAGGCAAAGGAATGTTGAAAACGGGCAAATTTTTCCCCCTCCTTTGCAGTTTTGCAGACGTGGGCTCGGCTGTGCGCACGTGCGCCTTCGCGCCGGGCCCTTTGCGGTCGAGGCGCCTGCAGAGGCGGCTCTCGGGCGGGCGCGGGAGGGGGATTCCTCGCCGCGGGGAGCCGCTCCATGGCGGCACTAACAGCGGAGCGCGTTTTCCTACCGGCTCCAGCAAAGCCCGTCCGCAGTTTGGAGTCTCTCTCGCCTCTAAGGTCTTCATGGTATTTAATTCTCCGTGGGATATTTAAACAGGGATCGGTGATTGTTGCTAGAAATTAAAGGTCTGGGCGGAAAAGAGGAAACATTTTCAAAGGAGTAGAGTACTTGGGATTTTGGCTATTCCAAAACCTGGTAAAAACAGAGGGAATTTTGGAAAAAGAAACAGAAAGTAAACGTTTTAACCTACGCCGCGTATTTTCCCACCAAACGAGGAGCGAAGCGGAGAGGCTTCTTTCAATTTCTGCGAATCTCCGGTTCAAGGCCGGACTCAAGCACCAGAGCGGCAGCTGCGGAGAGAAGCGTTCGGCTCTGGAGCGCCAGGTTTCTGCCGAGGGAAAGCGAAAGGAGAAGCTCGAGCGACGCTGGCGTCTCCGAGACGGCATCGGCACCGGCCTCGCTCCGTGCGCCTCCTTCCCCTCCTCCCGGCACGGCTCCCGGCTCGCGTCCTGCGTAGCTGCTCCGATACTTCAGGCTTTGGCCGGCGCCTTCCGGCGGTGCCCTGCCGCTGCAACGCGCAGGCAACGGGGAGCGGTGGCACGTCGCTTTCCGAGCTCTATTTTTCCAGAAATGGCAGTTTTATGTGCATTATCACATACCTGTATTTCCTGCTGCTTCGATGCCTTCTTTTTTGCTTATAAGTGACATTTTCCATTTTTCATGGCTTAAATCCTACTCACGTTTTTAGAGATTTTTGTCAACAGATTAAAAAAAATGCACGTAAGCACCTAAATGTTGACCAGCCCCTTAGGCCCCTCACCTGGGCCCACGGCGGCCAGCCGCACCAGGAGGGGTCTGGGTGACCAGCCAGCCACAGGCAGTGACCAGCTATCGCCAGCGCTGGCCCCCAGCGGGACACGTTTTTCTGGAGCCACTGATATTCCTGCCGGGGAGACCTGATTTCGGACTAGAGCCTTTAGGAGCCCCTGCAATGCACAGGATTAATTTGGCAGCAATAGTTAGAGCAGAGGAGCACACAGCTGTTAACTTTCACGGAGGATCTTTCTGCAAGCACCTCTGTGCATACAGAAATAAACTACGGTCACATTTCCTGGTTTTGGATGTTCAAAGCTGTGAGTACAAATGTTTTTGCATCTGTATAAAAATGCTCTAAAAATGCTCCTACTACGATATTAGCGAAACAGGTGCAAATATATAGCTGCATATAAAAATAGGAGAGAAATGGGTCTCTGCTGCTAGCAGTCCCAGCGCTTGCAGGGGGAGCATTTTCAAGCTCTCTCAGTTATTCGTTTCGAGTTATTTGTTTGCTGGACGAAGAGGAGGAGCGGCGGTGCGGGGCCGGTGCCGCGGCGCCCCGGGCGCCCCTGGAGCGTCGTCGTGCCCGGGATCAGCAGCGCCTGGGGAGGATGGAAAGCAGCACGCTGACTCGAGGGGTGCAGGGCGCGCTGCTCTGCAGGGCACCTTCCCCGGTAAGGTTTTGAAAACGGTGGTGATTCCCAAGCACAAGCGAACATCCGACTGCCACGCAGTCGGAATCGGTTCGTTTGCTCTCCGTTTTTGCACAGTAAATGCTCAGCCCGCGTTTTGATGAGCTGGCAGCGCTGCATTTCATGGCCCAAGGGTTTGGCTGCAAGCGACAAAACTATCAGGAAATTTCTAAGCCTTGGGAGAAGTGAATGCAAATGAAGTTTGCTAAACTTTGACAATAAACATGAGAGAAAAAAAGGAACTTGTTTTCAGTCAGAGACGGCCGTGTCATCCCCTTTTTCCCTTATAAGGAACGGCAGCGAAGCACTTCTGTTCTTGCTAAGCATGTTCTTTGCAGTTGTGAACACAGTTAGTTTCAAAAGTGTATTATTTTTTAAAAAAATCTTTAACTCCGGCTACATAACAAATTTTGATGATAAAAAGATCCTCTGGATCTGTTCTCAGTCAGATGAATTTCCAGCTCTGGCTTCATACTTTATTCCATTTCTTCCTAATGCTCATTCTGTCCTTACTAAGGGTACTGAATTAAGGGAAGTGAAACGTTTCTTTTGCTGCAAAGCCCTCTCCTTATTAAAGCACCAAAGCTCTTTTTCCCTCATCCTTAATTCTCTGGACACTTGGCACACTGAAGGGGATGCCGCACACCCAAGAGCTGTTTGCTAAAATTCACGTCTCGGATGTTCCCATTTACTCGGGATAATTTGTCTGCCCGTGAAAGAAAGTCATCCCCTCTCTGCTTGTAGCAGCATCTGAAGTCTCACGCACACTTAGGCACATAAGGTGGATGAGAACACGCACACAGTGAATTTCTCTATAGCATCTCAGCAGCTTTGGCCCTGGGCACTTCGGAAAGGCAATCCATCCTGCGGCTCATCTTTGGACTCCTGCTCTAACTGGTCCACACTGTCCACTGGACACTAGTAGATGTTATGTTCAGATGTTAAAAGTGCTAAGTAATGCAGCAGGACTGCTTGGTCTCTTTACATGCACAGTTCCTCTCCCTCGCTCCCCAGAAGCTGCTTGCTTTTGTGCAAACAGCTGTTGGTGACGCGTGTGTTTTTTTTTTCTCCAGTCTCCAAATTATTTTCTACTAAACTGCTGCTAGTAAGCAGTTGCCATTTGCAATTATACGTATATTTATTGGTGCTTAAATGCACCTCAGTTATGAAAAATGCCATGTGAAGTATTATCGAAGGCTTCATTAACCTCATCATATATAATACTAATAGCATCTCCTTATACTCTTATTTATGTGCATATAAAGTGAAGGGACTGGCAGCACATATTGATTGTGTTGAGGATTAGCTTTTGATGATTACAATTGGTAGAATAAATATATAATTAAGTTAATGTAATTCACCACTGCTGCAGGATAACTTTGCCTTCTTGGAAACATTTTCTGGAAAACTGGTTCTTTACAAAGTGATTCTGTTTTTAGTATCACTGCCAAAATATAAAATTGTGAGCCAAGTGCTGTACACCAACTACATTCTCATTCTGGAGGTCTCCAGACCTCTTACGGAGAGGTGGAGCTCAGGTATGGACAAGGCTATCATCCGCATTTGAATTTCTCATCTGTGGAGGCTGCTGTCAAGTGTCAGATGAATCTGAGGTGCACTGGCAGGTAGGATTTGGGGACGAGGGAAGATGAGAAGCAGGTGCAAAATTCACAGCAGCTCATTGGGACAGCAGAGACATGCTATTTATTTTCTTGGAGCTCGGTGGAGGTGGCTCCAGGAAAGGCAGCAGATGCCTTCAAAGGCATTTCCTCTTACCAGGCAGAGCATGTAAGCTTCATAGCTAAACTCCTTAATGATCTGTAAAGGTTTAAGCATGGGGGGGGTGGACATTAAGAGCCGAAGTCCTGTAGCTGACTTGTGATGGAGAGAGGCACTCAACAAACCACACCGATTTGGCTGTAACAGGCAAAACTTGGATCTAGTGCTGCATAAAGGGGTGTAGACAACAAAAGATGACGGCAAGGGGACAGTGCGGAAACAGAGAAGAAGAGCAGGCTGCATGTAAAGAGAAAGAAAGAAAACAAGGCAAAGGTTATTTGTGTCAACACTTTTTCCATAGAAGTCCTATTTTCTACAGGATTTTTCTCCATTCTGTCTTAGTTTTTGACATCAGTGAATGCTGTCTACTCATTCTAGCAGTAAATGTAACCCCTAGTTTCTAGATCACACTATATAACAAGATTTGAGAACTTTGTTACTTCATTATTGGTACAGTTCTGTTGATGTTTTTGGGTGTGTGACATTCTGACCACTACATCCATCATAAAGCGCCGTAACACACCTTGGAGTAAGCGTAACAGCGGGTTTTTGCTTGTCTGAGCTTTTTAAAAACTGAAACGCAATGCATTTTCAAGAGAGGCGCTAACCTGCCTGTGCAGAATCATGAGACCCGTGTAGCACCCTGCAGGCACGTTCGGAGAGAGCAGGGTTAACCACGCAGGCATGCTGACCGAGGCATCGATTCTGCAAACACTTTCTGCCCAGCACAACCCCTTTAAAACCAGGGACGCTATTCACAGCCACAGAAGCTGCACCTGGGAGGAAGCATTTGCCTCACTGAGCCCTGGAAAGAGACTGCAGACGGTACTTTTCTTCTGGATGACAGCGCTTACTTGTCTGCAGCCCACAACTATGAAATGACATATATGATAATTGCCAAAATTACCTCGAACTGGCCCTAATGACACTCCGCAGCTCGTAATGGGCTCCGCAGGGTGATCAGCAGCGCTTAGTCACTCTCTGGGAGGAACACAGGAAATGCCAAGGTGAACAACTGTAATTAGATACCTTTACCATTATTATTTATTAAAACATAACTAGTTACACTGGTTGTGCATATTCTGTAGGCAGAGCTTTTGGAAAACAGAGTCAACCTAACCACAGCTCTGAAATATGGGCCTTTTTTACAGTAGAAAGTTGTGCTGACCTTAATATACTACTATAGTTAAAGCTGTATAACATCTCCAGTTTAGATGGAGTTATGTCAGAATAGCTTATTTTCCTTACCAGAAGGAAAATCAGCAATACTAGTGTAAAACACCTTTGGACCAATAAAGCTGTTCATCAGTTTAAGCAGTACAAGCAAGTGGGTTGTAAAAATTCAGACAGCTCAGATAGCATTGGTACGTGACCTGCACAGATAACGTAATTAAATTGGTACATGATTTGTGGAGACCAGATTCTCTGTTTCAGAAATAAATGTTAAGGAATGAATCTTACCCCTAGTGCATGCAAGAAGAAGGAGGGGAAGGGAGAAGCGAAATGCATGGACCCTTGTTTAGGATAGAGCCTTTTATGTATGAGCATCTTATGACTTAACTAGCATTTGCAGTCAAATGCAATGTATTCATTTATCTGCTGCCTGCAAAAGTACTTGGATCAGTCTGAACTGATTCTCTGAACGTGAACAAAAAGGGAATCATTAAGGCTGGAGGGAGAGACGCTGAACATTTAAGAACACAGGAAAAGGTCACAGAGGGATAAACACTTCTGCCAAGCACTAATTTTACCGTAATGTTCCAGTTTCTCATTTCAAAAAATGAAGGATTTTTTTTTTTCAATCAGAGGAAGTAAGGGAATATGCAAGCGTATGTGGAAGGCGCACGGGGCATTGCAGTGGAAACTCGCTCCTACTCGCCGAAGGAGGCGATCGCGGCGGAGCCCCGTGGCGCTGGCGCACGGACCGCTGGAGCAGGCAGAAGAGACCAGGCTTCTGCTTGTAACCCTGCCTCTGGCCTGCGGTGAAACCTTTGCTAAATCACTTTATCTCCTTGTCTCACCATTTCTTCCTTCATAAAATGAGATAAGACCAATTTGTAAAGCGCTTTGAGGGTGCTTTCTATTAATCTTTTTCTTTTCTTGGACAATAGCCCCCATCAAAGGGAGGAATTTCAGGTCTGTATGCTTATTCGATCATTTACTAATTTTGTCTCCAAATCTGAGTTCGGATCTCAAATCAAGTTCAAAGCTCCAAATTCCTGAATGTGATACTACAGTTTGGGGTATTAATTTTTTTAAAATCCACATTAAAGAAAATGCAATTTTTTATACAGAATACATCAATAAAACGCATTTCAGTCCTATTTATATCTTGAATATCCAAATGGATCTGCTCAACAACATTACCTCTTTTCAAAGATTCCCCTCATTATGTATTTATATAGAAATTGCTACAAGTAATTCCATTACCAATTGCTACCAGTAATTCACTAGGCTGAATCACTGAGTAACCTTGTTTCTGACACTATAACTAGATTCATCAAATGAAACAGTGAACTGAATGCATTGTGCACTGGGTGGCTGCAATATACTGAAACTTAGGAAAAATAGTATGTAGACATGGGATCTAACCATCCGAGCCAGGATTTGAAGCCCATTGTATCTTGCTGTGCCTTCCTAGTAAATTTATTACAATTAAAGTGAAAAAAAGAATTAAAGTTTTGCTTTTCAGAAATATCTAGCACATGATGCATCCTTTATGTAAAGTGTCAAGCACAGAAATAAAATTGTTCACATGTGAAAATACTGTTCTGCCACAGAAAGATCATATTTGGTCTCTGTTATACTTCTTTAGATCTGTAATGTGTCAAATATGAGTAAACTGGAATGAAAGAAACAGAATTTAGTCCCAGGTATTTGTATATTAAGTGTGAGACATTAACTTCTCTTGCTTAATTAAAATCAGGATACAAATTAATCAAAGTGGGAATTGTCTCTATTTCTGTCTTACGGTTGTCTCTATTTTTGTATATTCTGGCTAAATTTATGCATATTAATTACATATTGTTTCATATTTGAGCTGTTTGTATTACCACATTTTTGTTGATACAGCATAGAAAAGAAACTAAAGGCTACATTTCAATAACGCTCTTCCCTGCTGAATTACTTAATTTCAAAATGGACTGCTCCTTTCTTTTTTCTGTATTTCCTACACCTTTTTCTCTTGTTAAATGTAAGAAAATCTTCTTACATAGCACCAAAACTTTGATTTGTAATAATACATTATTTTCTACAAGATAGAAACTTTTTAAGTCAAGAAACAGTTCCTTCTGCAAGTCCTGGTAACTCCTTCCAGTATTTAAAGGTCTCATTTGCTGTTTTACTGTGCTGTTTGCAGTATGCATGTCATGAAATATCTGGTTTTTTTTGTTTGTTTTATTATCATTTGGACATCGCCCCAGCATCTTCTGATCATTTCAGATCATGTTTGCTGAAGAGGTGGATTTGAATTAGTTCTCCAAATTCAATGACTTCTCAGTTCAAGGATGTTCAGATGCAGCCTCTGATGTACTCCCCTCTTTCTCTTAGAAATTCCCTTAATCTCAGGCTCTGCTGTTATCTGAAAACCCTTTGCAAATTACGAAGTATTTTTAGAAATCTCTAATTTTGCCCATATCTATATGAAAATGATATTGCCAATGTATATATGGTTCACAGGAGCGGACTGAGTTCTTAATGAGCAGTGTTCCTCCTGTTCAATTAGTTTCAAGTTTTGTATCTTTCTGGCCCTAATTCAGGAAGCAACTTTAACCTGTGATAAAATCCCAAGGGAATCAAGGAGATCTAAGCACACATTTAAAGCTTAATGTACATGTAAGTTTTTAAAAAGGAGCAGCTTAACAACATGCATTCCTGATGCGATATTTATTATGATAAACCCGTATTTCATAACAACTGGGACACAGCCTCCAGGGAATTCACAAAAAGAGATCTGCGAGGTCTTGAGACTCTGAAAAATGTATTAAATAACATTGAGACAACTTAAATATTCAACATTTGTGACACAGTAAGTTCAGTAGCTCCACCCTTTCCATACCCTGCAGATGACTCCGCATTATCTTAGTGCCCCACAACCCACACTCCCTTATCATTCAACTTCAAGAACTCGGGCAGCCTCCCAGAACACATGGAAATGGTGTCTGCTTACATGGAGAAATGCTGAAACCTGCCATCCGACACTCCTATCCAAAATACCAGTTTAATTTATAGACATCAATATATACCAACCCTCTCTGCAGAGCATCATCTCTGACACTTTACCACATCACTGAAAAAATGGCTATACTGTCATTATTCTGTGCGTTCTTGATGTCCACGAAAAAATGTTAAAATGCTGGAGACTGGAAGCTATTAAAACCTTATATGCATGTCCTCCTCGGTCAGAGTGGGGCAGAGCTCACATGGTCCTTCCCCCAGCACCCTTCTAGGCATTGGGCCTCACAGTGTATGTGTTCTTCAGGAAAAATAAATATAGAACATACTGTGTTTTGTCATCTTCAGAAGCAAGATTTTCAATACAATATAATTATTCTGCTATGACCTCTTGTGGACTCCCTCCTATTTTAGTGTACAAATGGCTTTTTGATAAGCTGATGTCACATGGAAAAAAGACTAAAACTGAAACAAGCCTTATGCAAGAAGAAAGGAGTATTCATAGTTGTGTGTGATAAAACTTTCCCAAATAGATATCTTAAATTATGAAACTTATTTCTTTGATTAGGTTCATCTCTTCCTGAGCAAACAGTAACTGATATTGTCTGCAAATATGATACACTACTGTGGGTGTTGTGCAAGCCAGATACAGCCCACAGGACAATTCCTCTCATACTATCATTAGCATCTTATACAATCTTGGACTGGAGATGAAAGGAAATGACTAACTCGGGAGGTGCACGAACCTCAGCAGAAGTTGCTGCTTCCATGTGAAGGAGCAGTTTGCCATCACTTGGCAATCGCACTGACGTATTTGGCCAGCAGCAGCTCCAGGGTGAAAATGCGGCGATTGCAGGTGTGTGAACCTCTGATGAACCTTCACACCTCCTTCTGAGAATGGGTGGCTGCTGCAGTAAGACTGTCTGGAGAGGGTTCTCCAGCTCTTGCATGCGAGTGCAGAAACACATCAATACAACCCTCTCTATTCAGCCCTGGGAAGTTAGTAAGATCCATGAAATGATGAGCTTCTACTTAATAAAGCAGTCCCATACTGTTCACTATGCCTGTGATGACATACTTTCCAGGTGATAAATCATGTTAACCTACCTACTTGCTTTTATGTTTCCGTTGCGATTGTATCTATGTATCTGTTTATTATGACGTTTTATCTTGCAGATTTTAACGATGATGAATTAAAACATAGTACAGTGTAATCCAAATGCAATGAGGCAAGTAACTGTGAAAGCCAAAATTAGAATACAGAGAACAATGTATCTCAAATTAAGTAGGAACAAGATTACTTGTTAGCTGAAAATAATGAGCACCTTCAGTGCTTTATGTGCATGCAAATGATAGGTGTGCCAAAGGAATATAATATCAGCTGATATTACAAAACCTACCACCATGGAAAATAAGAGAAATGCATTGGAGAACATAAGTATTACAGAATTAAAAAAAAAATCCCCCAACATTAACATCAGAAGCAAAGAAGTATACTGATTTAACCTGCCACTGCATAAACTGAAAACCTGGCTACCTGCCATGAGAGCTGCTTCAAATGAACCCTTGAAATGGGATGGTGAGCCAGAAAAATGTGTGCAGTTAAAATGACCTCTGCACCTAGGGATATAAAAAACTGCAAGAAATCACTGAAGCTTGTTATCAGCTCATGTAACTATAGCAAGCAGAATAGTTGACACAGAGTGTCATGCTCTCAAAATCTGCAAAAAATCACCAAAAAAAAAAGCACTTTTCACTCACTTTGGATGAGAACATTGATACCAGTAAAATTAGGCAGTTATTAAATTTCAGCTGAGCTATTGCTAAGGTTTTCTTTGTAAAACAAATGGGGCAGTGCTCTCAGAGTAGGAAGTACTTCTTTCTGCCATTAGTTCATACAACAGTTTTCAAATTTCTGTTGTCACAAGTAATGACAAGCAGCGATGAGTACATCCAAAGAAACTGCAGCTGAATGCCTTACTTTCACTGCACAATACATTAGCACACAGTTGGTGGTAAATCTATAAAACAAGTAACATGAAGACCAGTAAAATATAAATGGTCAACCTCATTTGCAGACAAAAAAGTAGCACATAAGCATGGAAAATCTATCAAGTATTTTCAGAAGTTGAATGCAAAATACGGGAATTTACTTCCTCATTCAGACGCTGAGTGACTATATGCAGGGAAGATGCCTTCTGTATTTTTCCAAATGCACAAACCTTTAACAAGAGAGAGCAAATAAGGCATTTCAGTTATAAAAACCTTCCTCTGCCCATTAGTCCTCCTGTCAGCTATAGTAGCTCCAGTCTGCACGATGACTAAAACTCAAGAGAGCTATTCAGGCCTGTCCCTGGAAGAGCTTAAAATTCACTAGAGTTCCTATGCTGGATTGCAAAATTTTCTACAAAGACTCCCACTTACATTTAAAAATATCCCAAACTGAACTCTTAAGGTTGTAATTGAGAAAGAAGTGCCTAAATTCATCCCTAGAGAACCCATTCCCACACCTATCATTCATGAATAGCACAGAATTTAGCCCCAAATTCATTTTAGCACTCCCCTTTGACATTAGCACTCTTATTCCACCTGTGGAGAGAGCTCTTCCAGAAGACTGCCCTAACCAACAGCCCTATAAAATAGCTTAGAATGAAGTTCGTATTTTCCCTCCTGCTAGCACTCAGTAACTCACTCATGAGATGATAGCATTTATATTTTGCATTAAAGAGTTGGATAAATCACACACACATAACTGGAAATGAGGCTGAACTCCAAGACTTTTCATTTCAAAGGACTTTTCATTTCAGCAACAAGATAGACACTTTGAGTTTGTTTTCTTTACATTCTTGTTAGTCCTCTCTTAGACCTGGTTGCAACAAGAAGGATGGAGAGCAGCCTCTCTCCTGGGATATTCTACCATTTGCTCATTCCCTTGGAAAATCAGAGTCAGTGGGTTCAACTTACGCAAGACTGCTAAGGTCCTAGAACAGATGTCTCTGCCTTCCAAGGCAAATACACTAATCAGCAGCTTACTGTGCAAAGTGCTGTCACAGCCACAGCCTCCACTGGTAGCTGCCGGTTCCAAAGACACACAATACTATTCTGAACTTGTCTACTGTGCTAAATAAAACAAGAGCAAGGTACGGACTGAACACGGGACTACACAGAACTTAACTATTTGCGCAGTCTTTGCCAGTAAATGCCACCTGGCATCGTTCGGGGACAGCACACGCCAAGAACCATCCCTGCTAGAAAGCCTGGATGCAGCCACATTGTCTTTTGGAAGTGAGGAGAGCAGAAAGTGTAGCCACACAGATGTGAAGAGTTCTGTGCCTCTGCCCCTCAGCGCCCCTATTTACTAGTAAAAAATACCTTGGTGGCCAGAGACGTTGTTGGCAAAGCAACTGTTCAGATGATTCTCAATAGTGTTTTCAGTGGGCTCGTTCTTCGTAGTTCGCCATTTCAGTATGTGGGAGCACTAAATCATCTGGCAAGCCTCAGTAGTTGGGACAGAGAAGTGGGTGCCTTACATTGGCACCCTGAATTACTTTTTAGGGAGGCTTACATCTTTCACTGACTGTGGAAGAAAGCTTGCCAAATAATATTTTGACATAAGAATGCTTCAATTTCAGATATGGAAACCCATTTTACGCATAACAGTGATGCAAGGAGTTTTCAGCTTGTTTTTTAAGGATTTCATTTCCCTCATGAAAAACTTTGCAATGCAGTACTGTTTCATGTACAGAAGCATGCACATTTGTAAAGGTGTGTTCCCAGTAATAAAAATCTGTAAAATCAAAACACTGCAACAAGCCAGAAAGCAATGCCCTTGTCTGCCAACTCTGATTCACCACTATGAATACTGACATCGACTTTTAGGAAAAAAACCTGCTTCTTTGTTCTGATAAATAAGCTATTCCCTTATTTAATGATATTGCAGTCATTATACCCCTTTAAAAAATAAAACCTAAGTGATCTGTCTTCTAGGATTATTTTTATCTGTGATATGCAGTTGTACCCCAATCTGACATCTAATATTCTTCTTTGGTACACATCTACCACATTATCTTGGTCTATGCCTCCTCCTAATGTTATCTGATCATGGTACGTTCATGATCTATCTGGGCCTACAATCAGTCTCAAAGAAAAAAAATGTTAGGGAGAAAGATCTCAGCTTTTGCTATACCTGGAAAGACTGGCTGGATCTAGACATTTAACTATTCCTTTATTTAATGACCTCTTCATCTGCAAAAACATGTGCTTTTTTAAAATATCAAGATAGCTATTTTCATTCGGCCAGCTAAAGCAAAAGCTATTCCTGTTTTTTTATCTCTTGGGATTTGATATTGAAGTAGTATCATACACAAAAAAAACACATCCATCTGTAATATAAAATCCTAATGAAATCAGAAAACAAGGAGTTTTCATCTCAACGGAGAGAGCTCTCATTAGGAAGCACCCTTATAATATAAATACAAAATCTAACTTGCCTTTGGAAAGTCAAATAATTTTGCTCTTTTCCAACAAGTTCCAGTGGGTAACTCTTGAAATTAGTACCTAAATATAATTCAGTTAGAATTACAAGGCAAACTATCACAAAAGACATTTTGGAGAGGGCATCAATGTAGTTGCAAAGTATGGAAATACTAGTTACTTCTTGACAGAAAAATATCCTTTCTTTCTCTCACGTTGCTCAGTTCTTTCTACTTCAGCATACCAGCCCTGCAGTCAATCACACAGGCTAGAAGACTCTCCTTAGTGTGGTTATAGTTTTGGAAATTCAAGTGTTAGATCTCAGCATGTAATTCAAAATGATTTTTTTCCAAGATCAAAACAATAATTTCTTTTGATGGGATTCAATACTGCTTTTCAAACACTGCTTTTGTCAAACTTAGCTTTTTTCCTATCCTACCTGAACCCTCTGTAAGGACTTCTGACATTAATGTTAATCAGTCACTCTTAATGGTTCTTCAACATCTATGAAATAAATTGTTATACTGACAGTCCTTCCTAAGGTACCAGTTCTATCAGAAAGCTGCAATGACCATTCTCCTTCCTGCTCCCACACCAATAAAACACAGTTGGTTCACACAAAAAATATACCAAAATATATAAACATCAGTTTATTACAGCCTACAAATCACACATAGAGATTCACTTACCTGCCACAGCTTTCAAGAAATGTATTTCATTTTTTTTAAAGTGAAAAGTCTGAAAACATGCATTATTTTTGTTTTGCAGTTCTTTAGCACAGGATCAGATAAAAAGCTTTTTGATCAGCCAAAACATAATGTCAGAATGCCAGTACAATAAGCCATTAAGATATAAAAGATCTTTTCTTTTACTACGGTCTGCAATAGGAACTCGTGTTAAGAAAATGCTGATGCATTAGATGAAAAGAATGATACTTTAAATGCAATTACTTTAAGAACTCAATACATTTTTGTTTGTGGGGTTTTTTTCAGTTTTGATTTCATATAAAACATTAATAAAGATGGAATTACTATCTCACTACAGTCATCCCAAAAGCTGTGGCCAGATCGTTAGCTAGTATAATGTGAAAAACTCCATTTTCAGTATTTTCACTGTCTGAGAGTAAGGCCAGTATCTCAAAAAATGTTTGGTGGAATTACTGTGGAAGAATAATTATATTTCTGACGAGTAAGGCAAGGATTGGATGCTGCTGCTGCAGGCTACTCAAGGATGGTTAATTGTATTCATGAACTATTTGTAATACAGCAAGCTGCCAAAACCTCAGATATTTCCAACATGGTAATTCTGGAATGCTGTAGTAAACAGAAAAAAAACCAGATGTCATAATGTGCTTCATCTCATTTAAAACTTAACATGTAATTAACTTAATGGCTTGACAATAGCTGATGTAGCAACAAATATAATGCAATTAAATTAGTTCCTCATTATGACATCACATTCTTCTACATATGCCTTACAAATAAAATGATAAGATTTTGAGACATCAGTACATTTTTCGGTAACTAATTATCCTTAAAATGCAATCAGAGGTTAACACTTGCTTTATATTTCATCACCTGTGGAAACCATTTCATTTTTATAACTTTGTACATTCTGTACTCTTTTTCATTGCATTACTAGTGAAAGCTGTTCCTTGGTTTATTGTTACAAATGTTTGTATTTACATATTTGGAGTTTTACATTCATTATGCAGTACAAAGCTTTCATTATCTTTTGTACTACTTGGCTGTTTGTCCAAAGTACTGTAAGTAATTATTAAAGTTCTTCCTATCTCCTATGAATATTTCTTAAGGTAGACTTCAGGTGGTTTAGTTTATATACCTAGCAGCATGTTGTGACACAGTCCTGTGCATGCATTATTTTGGACTTCCCAAAATAATCTCAGGGTATTATTATGGTTTCCCAATTGTTAATGCTGCAGGGCAGGGGGGGGGGAGTATATTTAAGCATATTAAATTAAAAAAAATTGTAGACTCCCAAAGAAATACATCACCAAAAACAGACATTTCTTATTACAGAACAGCACTGCCTAATCTGAAATTTTGTTCAAATAGAGCAAAAATACACACTTTGACGTTAAATTGATGAGGTCTTCTTGAATAGAAAAAAAAACCATTCCTTTGAATTACGTAACTGATTTTTTCAGGTGACCCTAGGTCTTCCAAACTCATCACAACAGTATGTTCCTATTAATGACTTTGAAACCTGTCCTAGCAAAGTCTGAAAGGAAAAAGGTCTAACTGTAGCCTGAAACAGATCCTACTAAAATTTAAAGTTACTTTCCATTCACTGCAGTAGATGTGGTCCTCCATGCTAACTACAAAGTGGCCCTCTGACACAGTGGGTATCTACAGTACAGCTGGCTTTTTCACTGAGCAGTGATATTATTAGGAAAGAGGGATCAGTAAAAAGGAATCTGAAACTTGATCTATTGCTGAGGAATGCCTTTTGAATGTGTCATTTGAACCTAGTTATTACTTCTGGGAGGTGTGAATGTTTTGCATGAGGCATAGCTCAAAACCTGAAATCCACTGTAAGAAGTAGTAAAAGGGTTATGCAAGCTTTCATGCAATGAAGCAAAGTAGTTTCAAAAAGATAATTACATACCTCTGAAACCATAAATCATGATGTCCAATAAAATATATTGTATATCAGTTGGATGTGCCACCTTATTACCTTAAGGACTTTTTCTGGATTTTAGAAATAACTATAAATTAATGTACATATTTGGATTTAGATTCTGCACACTTAGAAGATCTTTTCTGTTCTTAAAGCACATTTATTCCCTCATGAATGTTGCTCTATCTTCATTTCTAAAATGCTGAATGGGCAGATTGTTTCTATCAAGCATTTTATGTGAACAGTTTATGAAGTGTGAACAACAGCAGACTGTCTAATGATTGCTTAACATGAATTTCAAAATTAACTGATATAGAACCTCTGCTCAGAAAAAATCAGCTTTTTATTGCACATAGCAGGAAATTTTAGGGAATATTATAAACTGACCAATTTCAAGGAACTAAGATGTATAGCTGGCAGTAAAATGCTTACAAGCCATGAATATGTAATGCTGAACTGCTGTGCATGTTAGCCTTCCTCCTTTGGCATGTTTCTTAATAGAAAAAATATTATATGATAAAGATCACTTTATGACAAAATTCATTATTATGACAATGAATATGGAATTCATTTGAGACCCTTTCCAGCAGGGGTCAGAATGAAAAAGGGAGAAAGTGCCACTTGCTGAGGCTGACAACAGCTAAAACCACAAATCAACCAGTCACTAAAACTTGTTTTAGCATTCTTTACAATGCAGATCATTTGATCTTGATTTTCTAAATAAATGCAGCTACGTACAAAGCATGCCCACGTAGTTCCTCTCTCTGTGCGTAGATTGTCTCAGATGGACAATAAATAAAGATCCCTTAGAGAACTTCCATCTTTGGTAGCAGATAAAGAATTAAGAAAGGAAAAGTCAGGTTTGTAAGTTATCATGCTCTATCCCTATGGTTTTGGGGAGGAAAAGTTCATTAGCTGCTTCACATGCCAAGGGACCAGCTGTCCTTCAGCACGTGGAGCAGCTTTGATTGACCAGGAGGACAAATGGGAAATAAGCTCACAGCAGTGCCAGCATGGCATATGGTCCTGTACCAGCTGTTTCTGAAATTCTTGCCAGAGGAAACCTGGTTGGTTTTTAGGAAAACAAAAACAAACAAAAACAAGCAAACAAAAAAAATCCACTATCTGTATTCCTGAGATCTGACCAAGAAACTAGAACTTTTGATTTGAAATGTCACATAGCAGCTATGTGGATACTCATAAAAATCTGATTTGTCTGCATGCTCTGGCTTCCTCCATCAGGAGGCTTGGTATCTTCCCAAGCACCTGTCCCTTCACATGACTTCTGAAGCAAGCAGATCATATAAAGGGTTAAATAAAGACAAGTGGATTTGTGTTAGTGATATACATCACCTTGTGAAGACTGAATGGAAACTGATTTAAATGGGTGCCAGGTTTTATTAAAGATAAATCCCAAGTGCGCCACATTTTACTATATTTTATTTCTATCTTGAAAAGGGGAATTTAGGTTCGGAGCACGCGAACAAAGGGGGATTTGATCCTGATGGGCGCGAGTCGCGTTACAGCACTGGTGAAAGGCTTTCGATAAGCCAGCGGAATGACTCAGCAGAAAACAGCCTGCAGGATTTCTCCCCCAAGCTTTTCTGTTCATAGCAGGAAAGTAAAATAACTTAATCAGTAATTAAATAGCTCAGAGTACAACTCTGCCCTCCTATCACAGGTTTTAAAGCACTACTTTCCCTCTAGACCTTTCCCATAATACTCGTTCAAGGTTTTGGAGGAAGCCGAACAGATCAACTGCCTGTCCATATGACATCAATTACTGCCTAGGCAGCATTTAACAGACGATGTCGGTAGCTAACGTTGCTACAGAATCCTGCATACTGGAAAAAAGTGAGTTTATTTGGTTAGTCTAAATCAAATTTAGTACTAAATTAGGTGTACAATAAAAAGCATATTTAAAAAAGACAAACCCTAGCTAAAACAAAAAGGGAAATAGAGTAAGGCTATGCTTGTATCAAAAAATTAGCAGGTGGGAAGGGAGGCAGCGGTTACTATTCTGGCTCAGACTCATGTTTTAAGTTATTTTAATATACAGGCATAACTTGTTGAGGAAGCCTAAGAGGGACCATACCTTGGAGGAGGGGGGGGAACCATCTCTTCAGAGGTGAGCGTGGCTCCAGGATGGTGTTTGACCGAAGACTTGGCACAGAAGAAACCGAGCGAGCCAAGTGAGAGGCCGCACGGCGCCGCGGAACCCCCGAAACCACACACCTAGCTGCGGGCAGAGGGGAAAAACCCTTAGGACACGCACAGAGAGCACTAACTTTGGCATCTTACATAGTATTGACTGTCCTGACACCTATACGTGTTCACGTATCTGAGCAACGTGAGGAGTTAACATACACCCGAGAAAGACATTATTTTTCCCAATTAAGAAGCTTAATTAGTACTTTGGTGCCTTATTTCCAGTCTTAAGAGTGGCCTATTTTCGCACATGCACTAGGCTAAAAACGTTGCTCTCTCATTATTCCACGGTTGTGTAAACAGTTCTGACGACGCTGGCATTTAATCAATCGGAATAAAAGTTTCGCAGCTCCCGAGCAACTCGCCTACTTTATATATATATATATATATATATATATATATATAAAAGACTTTTAAGTGAATGAATCTTCTTTTAAAAGGAAACTTTTCCTTCTCTCCCCCTCCAGACGGGTTTTCATCGAGCGCCAATGCGCTTCGCTCGCCCCCCAGGCTGAGGGATTCCCAGCGCCCTCACGGCGGCGGCCCCGCGCCCGCCGCGCCGTTCCCCGCCCCGGCGGTGACTGCGCAGCGCCCGCCCTGTTCTCCTCAGGCGCCTGGCGCAGCCGCGCAACCGGGGCAAAGGGGCGCCCCCCGCCCTTCCTGCGCCGCGGCCCCGCCACGCCGCCGCCCGGGCCCAGCGGACGCGGCACGACGCGCCCGCGGGGAGCGCAGCGCCCGCCCGCCCGGCCGCCGCCAGCGCCCCCCGCCGCCAGCGCCCCCCGCCGCCAGCGCCCCCCGCCGCCAGCGCCCCCCGCCGCGGCCCCGCGCGCTCTGGCGGCGGGATCCGGGCCGCCCTCTGGCGGAAGGATACGGGGCGGAGCCTGCGGCGCGGTCCGCCGGGGCGCTGAGTCCTGTTGCCGGGTGACGGAGCGGCCGGCCCCCTCCCTCCCCCCCCCCCCCCCGCCGTGGCGCGGGAGCCGCCGCCGCCGCCGCCGGTTTACGTAACGCCTCCCAGGGCAGGTCCCGGCTCCGTCCCGCCCGCCTCACTCGGGGACGGCAGCAGCGGGACGGAGTCCGCCGCCTCCTCCGGCTGCCAGAGGCCCCGGGGCCCCGCTCCGCGCCGCCACGGCAGGTAAATGCCCGCCGCGGGCCCGGGCAGCGCTGCGGGCGGGGCGGCCGCCGCCTGCCCCGCGGCAAGGCGGGGAGGGAGCCGGGTGGCGGCGGCCGGCGCCGCGCTGCGCTCCCGGCGGGGCCGGGCGGGCCGGGCCCTCGGCGGCCCGCGAAGTGGCGGGGCCGGCGCCGGGAGGCCGGGGCGGCGTGCGCCGCCACGCCGCTCGGCCCGGCCCGGCCCGGCCTGCCGCAGCGCCGCGGGAGCGTGCCGGGGAGGCCGGCGCGGGGCGAGGGGAGGAAGCGCGGCGAGGGGCCGCGGAGGGGGCGGCCGGGAGCGCCGGGGGCCGGGCGGGGGGCCGGCGGGCGGCGAGGCAGGGCCGGGGGCGGGGCCGGGGGCCCGGCCGGGGCGCCCCGGTGCCAGCGGCGCCTGCGGGGGCCCGGCGCGGCCCTGCCCGCGGCACCGCGCGGCGCGGCGCGGCGCCGCCTGCGGGGGCTCGGCGGCAGGTGAGCGGCCGGCGGCGGGAGGCTGCGGGGCGCTGGGCGAGCGGGCAGAGCCGCGGGCTGCCGGCCCGGCCGCGCGCAGGCCCCCGCCCCCGTGACCTTCCGTCCTGCGCGGAGCGCGGGCGGCGGCGGCGGCTGCCGCGCGGCCGCAGCCCCGCGCCGGGGCCGCACTGGGGCTGCCGTGGGGGGCGCGTCGGGGGGGCCCGGCCCGGCCCGGCCCCCCGTCTGCCCCCGGGCAGCATTGTCCTTCGGGGGCCTGGGGAAGGCGGGAGGCGGCCGGAGCGCCTGGGGCCGCTGCCGGCGGGGGAGGAGCTCGGCTGACGGCGGAGTGACGGGAGCCGCGGCCTATGGCAGCGCGGCGCCGCCGGGGCGGGCCCGGGCGGGCCGCAGCCTCTCGGAGGCAGCGGGCGGGGGGGGACGGCAAGGTTTGGCGAAGGTTACAGCTGAATGCAGAAGTGACACGAGCTGGCGCTTCGTTCCAGCGAGCTCCTTTCCATCTTCCGCTCGCGCTGTTTCGATTAAAAGTGTGTGTATGTGTGAAGGCATGTTGTGAAACTTTGGGAAAAGTGAAACTGCGGTGCTCTTCTCTACGGTGTCTTTGTTTTAATTACTCATTGCAGTACCTGGTACTCCTCTGAAGGGTGAAAGCAGTACGATTGACTTGTCCTTATTAAGAAATACTCCTATAGTCCAATGTTTTTTGCATTATAGATGTCTCGGCTTTCAGTTTATAGATCCGGAGGTCAGGGGATACTGTGGTAGGGATCGTTGATTTTCCTCACGTAAACCCTTTCAGACATTTGCTCTTCTGTTGCACACTGCATATCCCTTCTGTTTTCTTGGGATGATGTGGGAATTGCAGATCAAAATTGGTTTCTTAGCTGTCAAAAGTGAGCTCATCATGATTCAGTAGATAATTATTTAAAACAAGCTATTTCGCTGCAGTGCTTAAAACCCAAGTATTGCAAGCTTCTGAAAAGCCATGGAAATCTGAAAATGAAATGGATCCTTTTTTTCATTTCTTTCTTTAAGACAAAAATATGCCTTATAAAAGTAAATTAAATGGAACTTGATTATATCTCTACAGATTTTATTTTGTACTAATCCTCCATCTGCTCTCTCTTGGCAGTATAGATATGCTAAAATGGTAGTGTACAACTGCTCCCTTCCAATCAATAAAGCATACTGTATATTTATTTTTAAAAGCTTTCATTTCAAACATTGAGGCACAACGAAGGGGTGCAGGTAAATGAAATTGCACTTTGTGCATTTATAATAGCCCGAATTTTCAGAGGCTAAGTATGATAGGGGAAATCGTGACTTGCACACTTCATTGAAAGCATCGGCAGTTTATATCTGCGCCATGTTCCGCTTAGCAGATATTCCCACACTAACGCTCACAGAACTTTATCGCAGTTCATTTGTTTTGTGCACCAGTGAAGGTAATGATTCTTTCAGACCCCATTCTGCAATTTTGCCTCTTGGTTGGATATACGACCTCTTTATAGCTTTTCTGCTCATTGGCAGGTGAATCAGAGAGCGAAAGGAAGGGGAAAAGGGATTTATGTGTAATTCAGGAGGAAAAATAGGAGGCCTTGAACTTCTCTTGTTATCTTAATACACTGATTTCATGGCCTGCGCTCCCTGCTGTGCTTGTTGTTGTTGCTATTCTTTATTCTTCCAAGGAGGAGAAATTCCGTAGGGGTGTAAAATGATGTCAGCATTTTCCTTTGCTAGTTTGCTGTGTATTCTAGCAGGATTAGAGACAGAGGAAGATCTAAATTCTGTTCCTAACTTAGTATCGACTTCTTACCTGTCCTGCCTCAGCATCTTGTTCCTGGGTGAATGAACGAAACCAAGAGATTGGCTTTTTTTATTACTATTTTATTATTAGCAGCACTGTTGAATTTTATGTGAAATTTTGTTGGGTTTTTGGAAGGATACTAGAGTCAGAATAGACTTTCTATCTGTTTATGTGGATGACTTAGCTAGGATCTATCATTTCAGATTCTTTTCTACTGACAGAAATAAACACATATAAAAACCATAATGATGAATGTTGAGAAGTACTCAGGTATTAAGTATTTCCTTTAAATCATCTAAATTTTAGAATTCCTCTAAATGTTAATAGGAACTAGTTAAAAATATTTTTACCATAAAGCATCTTGTCATACCTTCCCTAAAGCACCATTTATAATGGATTTGGAGAGGTTAAATGCACATTTTATCATGCCACATTTTTTTAATAGTTTGAAAATTCAATAGGGGTTATCATTTCACAAAATTCATATTACAAATATTTCTCTAGCTTTAGTGGAAGTTACCAAATATTTTTAATTTTTAATCTACAACTTCTTTCATCATTTTCACATACAAGTATCTGGATTTACCTGTTCACCAGTTTAAAACTATTCTTTTGTTACAGAGGATTTAAATGCTTTTCTACTGTTGTGATATTGCATGTAATAGGTAAATTGTAGCCTACTAAGTCTGTGCATAGTGTATGTTCTATAACTTTCTATAACTAGTTTCAATTTTAATGTAATTTGAGGAACGTTTAGGGTTCTCTTTTTTTACTGTGTTGAGGAGGAAGTTTCAAATATTCAGTGAATGCTAGTTTTACTCACATCTCTAGCTTTCTAAGCCCTCCTCTAGAGAGGATAGCATGAGAAAACTTGTACTGAGTTAAAAAAAAAAAAAAAGCTTGTTAATAAATGGAAATAAATAAATGTTGTAACAGGAGTAAGATCTGAATACTGTTTTTTTATGCTTTTTGTAACTTTTAAAAATCTGCTCCTAGTTATGAATAAATTTGGGTAAGAATACCAAGGGTGCATGATCTCCTTTGTAGGACACTGAACTGGAACTGAAGAGACCTGCATTTTACTATCAGCTGTCATTGAGTGAATTTGAGCGAGTTGTTTCATCTTACTGTGTCTGTCTTTTCTCTGCCTATAGACTGGAGATAATATCAGCTTCCTTTGAAAAATATTTGACGTATATAGATAAAAGACACTATGGAGAGGAGGAGCTGTTATGTCATCTGTATATTAATGGATTGCGGGTTTTGTTTAAGATTTGGTTAGAAGAGCTAGCTAGGTTGTTGAAGGATTCTGAAGGGAAGCATAGGTGCATTGCAGAAAAGGTTTTGTATGTGTAGACCGTGGAAGAATGTGTAGAGATAAAAGACTAGGGGTTAGCTGAAGATCAGGAAGGGAAAAAAAAAAAAAAAAGCCAAACCCAGGTTTCCATAAGATTGAACAGCTTTAACATCAACACAGCAGAGATGAGTTCTGAGATATACCCTACAAGGTTATTCCAGGTGGTGTTAGCTTAGTCAAGACTTAGATTGAGATAAATCTTTTAACTCTGAAGTGGCAAAGCACACTGAAACATGCATCAAATGTTTTTAAAAAATATTTTGGTAGGTTAGTGTTGTATATGCTTTTAAAGAAAATATGGTCTTTTATTAGTCTAAAGGAAAGAGGCAGCTTGAAGCATCAGTAATGAAGAAATCAGTAATGCATACTCCTGCCATTGAATGAGTAATTAATTCTCACTAAATCCTGGTGACACTATAATCTGTTATTACAAGCTTGAAACAAATTTGAAGACTGTGTCTGAGTGGGAGTATAACATTCAAACAGTACATTGAATTTGGGATATTGGAGTATCTTAAAGGAGTACAGCCAGTTTCTAGTCATTTCTGTAGCTTTATTTATGAATCTTTTCTTTGTTAACTTCACTTACGAATCTCAAGGTATAACTTTTACTTTTTCATGATATTTAAATCTGCTAGTTGAAGATCTTGAGCTAACCACTGTTACTAATTAGCTGAAGGTTGCTGTTGAGTGACTTCTGTTCCCCTGGGTTCTGTCTTCAGGGGTAGAAGTTCACTCTGCGGCTTTATTTGACCATTGCTCTCAACAGTGAAACAGGATTACATATAGGAGTTTTTAGATTTGTTTTTATTGAAGTTTCTCTAATTGCTTTTTTGGAAGTCATGTTGAATTACATGTGGGGTTGCTAGCACAAGAGTTTTAAAATGTTCCGCTAAGTCCAGATATTAGTTTCATTTTTATGTTTCTATTGAAATTTATTTTGCCAGCTTTTCTGAAACTTACCAGCTTGAGAGAAATCTCAGAGTTTCAGTTTTTAGTAACTTTATTCTTGAGAGGTGAAAGAAATACCTTGATTAGCAGTAAAGTAACTGCCTTGAAGAGAAGTAATATAACGCTAAGCTGCTATTTTGTAAGGGTTTTTCTGGCAGTGATAGTTAAATATTTCGCATTGTAATAAAATAAGATTTCCAGCTGTCATTTGAAGTAGAAAATGCCAAATTTATTATTTTAAAAGCAATATTAACCTGTCCTACCTGTTTAGTTTGTGAATTTTATTTTTCAAATAAGCAATAGCATTTTTGAGCCATATACTTGATCATAAAAATTGAGATCGACAACAAATGTCACAACTTTTTTTTTCTTTCTTTCTATAAAACTGAGATTTTCTTGAAGGTCTTATAGCCTAAACTGAACAACTGCAAACAGTTCATATGCAAAATGCACTTGAATGCTAAAGTATATAGTAATTCTTTCAAGTGATTTATTACTATGTTCAGCACTACAGATTTTCCTAGTTCTATACTCAGTTTCATAAATATGTGGGATATTATTTACTAACACTCTATATTAGAAAAATACAGGTTATAGAAGTGCAGAAGAAATGCATTTGGAATGGCTTCCTTTGTAGGGCTGCCATATTTTCTTTGCTTCAAAGTTAGTATCTTCTCTGCCAGTAAATTCATGGAGCTTGCAAATTCAAGTTTTCAGAACTATTTGATATTATCGAGCCTCTTATGGCTGACATATATTGTATATTTTTTACATAATTAATGAAAACAGTATCTGTGCATGGCTTTCAACTTAATTTATGATAAGTCACTTTATTTTGTTAAAGGAGCTGTTGAAAAGGCTGTGTAGTCAGGCAAGTATAATGTTTGTTTTTAAACCCTTTAGTAGACTATTTTTAAAATCTTTAAAAAAGATAACAACCCTTTGGATCACAGACCAAGTGTAGAAGAATTCAACCAAATATAGAAGAATTCAATACTAAACATTCAGAGAAGTCCCACATACAAATTAATGAAGTTAATATCAGAAAAACCTAATAAAGACCACACTATATATAAGTGTATACAGCTGGATTATTACCTTTTGAAGTATAAATAGCTGGGAAATGCCTTAGCCTTTATGTAGGAAACAGCTACTGGATCTCTGGAATTCATAATTTGTTCTCTTTTTCCTTCCCCAACTGAAAGATGCAAAGGGTGTCTTCATATTAATTGAATTAAATGACAAGTATCATATTAGAAGAGTGGCCACAGAGCTACTTAGTGCTGCATTAGGGTAATTTAAGTGAATACAGAGAAACACAAGTAATAGGAAGCGTACAGATTTTGCATGCTGAAAGTCCTGAAAATAAAGGCCCCAGTAAATTTGAAACACATGCATCCATTGTGATCTTAGTTATGTTTGTCTTTATGTTTTGTATTAACTCCAAGTATGTTTCCTTAAGCCATAGCTTGAGAAGGAGTTATTGAAGAATGATAATAGTAATCAACAGTGTGGAGTCTGTTGCTTTGGTGTATGTGTATAGTAAAAAGTACAGCTTCTGGTAAGAGGTTCCTTTGTGAAGATTTTAATGGTACTGAACAGAAAGACTGTAATTGTGTCTCCTCCTTGCAGTTACTGCTAGATAGATATTTCTCTCCAAGACCTATCAGGCTTTGCAGCATTTCATCCAGGTATTCCCTTTGTGAGATAGTCTGAGGCACGTGGGCAGGAGTGAGATGTTTGTCACTGGCAGTGCTCCTGCCTGCTGAGCGCTCCACTGTGCTGATAAGATCGGCAGTTTTAAACTGAAACACTTAAATCATACTGATACTTTCAGTGATAGAAAGAAATGAAAGAGAACAGTCTGAAACCTGATGCTCATGATACTGAAATGATGGTTGGGGAATACCATAAAGTGTAAGCTGAGGCAGTGTCTGCACTGTTTGAGGTGTACACATACCTTCTGCTGGATAGGATCCACTGTTTCTCTCAAGTCCTCTGCACTGGTGAGCTGTAATACGTTTCTCTCAAGTCCTCTGCACTGGTGAGCTTTAATACTCTAGGCTAGTTACAATGCAGTGCTCCTTCACTCCTACTAAAACTTGCAGCAGTCAATAAATTTGTTGTCATCTCTAGGCTATCGGTGCAATAGGGTTCTGCTTCTTTTAAGGCTGTCCTACAATCTGCTGAATTATCTGACAGATAAAGGACACAGTTTCACAGCAGACTAATGGGAATTTCTATGAATATGTTGAATGTATTGTCTCTACTGAAGTACCTGGACTAGATGCCACACTTAATATTCGAAAGAAAAAAAAGATGGTGCTCTGGACTTGCATCTAAATTATCTAAAATGCAGTTTCTGAACTCCACCTTCCTTCCTGGTGTTCAGGATACTGTTGTTGTTGTTGTTGTTCTTGAGTATATCTAGCTGTGGGCTGCTGCTGATGGAGGCAACCCTACTTCCTCTGTTACGCTAGATCTAGAGCTTTGTGGTGGCAGGATGAGTTGATCGGTTATTTGCATTTGTTGAAAACTGACCCACCAGAAATTAATTTCCTTCAGAATGAACTGATCCAATCCAGCGCTGCCACCACAGAGCATATATAGGCTTAGTGCAATGCTGGAAGGGTGAGAACAGCTGAAAGGGGCGGTGGGAGAAACGGTGGAACGTGCCCTTTTGGTGAGGGGAAACAATTGGGTTGCAGTTTGTGTTACACTGGTTAGCCTTTGAGTCAGCCGCAGATTTCTCAGTGAAGCTGCTTCTGGTGTCTTCCTTCTCTTGGAGGTCTGCCACTGCTGTACAAAAAACATTACTTCTAATTCTTAGCAACTGGTAACTGACTTGCCAGCAGTAGCACTAACTACTTCAGATGATGTCAGTTATATGCAGCATCATTTTAAGTTCACTTTTACTGTGGAAAATGAATACTGAGATTCCTTCTCAGTGCATGCCGATTTGTGTTTTTAAACTTACTAGAAGTTACCTTATTAAGTTAGGTCATACATGTACATCTATTTTCTTTTTTTAGTTTAGGTAGGATTTAAGAGCCCTATAGCTTTGTTTAAGCAAAGCAGTAAAACTATATTTAGTTCAAATACCAGTTTCTAAGCAAAACTGAAATTTAATTCAAAATCCAATCTGTACAAGATATTTGAGTGACAAACTAAGTTAGAAAAATAGTCACTCTTATGTAGCAGTTTGTTTTTCAGTTTTTGTTAATAGACTGGAGCCATTGAGATTGGTAGGTGGGTAACCTTGTTTGCACAAACTCTGGTGGAAATAATGTGAATGTCATTATTAATGATGGCTGAGTGTTAGAAATTAGTGAAGTTGTATCTCACTTCTTAGATTCAGACTGTTCATAAATATCTTTCAATTTATTATGTTCAATAGACATTTCAAGGTGTTTTTAACAACTGTAAGCCCTTTTTAAAATGAATACTGAAATCTTGTTGACAGTGGTTCAGGGAAGGAATACAAGTGTGCTGTACTTACACGTGCCGAGCGCAACTACACGGCAAAACTGGTACCAGAAGACGTGTTATTTGTTCAGATGCCTTTGTCGGGGTGCATGGTGTGTCGGTAGTGCTCTGAGCTCCCTGAAGTGTATGGAAATGGAGGTGGTGGCTGTGCGCTGCGTAATGATGCGCTTACTTCTGGTATTTTTTTTAATGCATCGTATTTCATAGTGAGTTTTGATCTTCTGAAAAAGTTTCCTGAGTGATGCTATGAAATCACAATATTTTGTCTGAGGATAAAATCTTCACGCTAAATTGTCAAGATACCTATTGAACCATGTTCTGCAAATCTTGCCAGTTGTTATGGCTTACTAATAAAAGTCCTCGTGCGTAGTGGAGAAACACTTCCTATGTCCTCACTATGGAGAGACGCTTCCTGTGTCTCCACTGTATGTAACAGAATCCTTTCCGAAAGAGTCTTTTTGTAGAGCAACTTTCAGGCTTTCTTGTAATTCTATAGGGTGGTGGACTTTCAACATATGGTGGATGTAGTATAATATGACTACTGTTTTTCACAGTGCTTGTAGATTTTGCTGCTAGACCCTGCTGCTGCTTCTTTCCATCTTGCTTTTTATTTCTAATTTATGGATTGTACATTTTCTGGCTTATATTGCACGCTTGTTTTGAGGAAGTGGAGAATACGCTTGGTGTACCAGAGTCTTGGGTCTACAGCTGAACCTCTTGTGCAGTGCCTGATTGTGGTCCATTAAGAGTTATTTCACACAGTTCTGGTCTTTGCTCTCTGACAGGATTTATGTTCTGACAACTGGTAGCAAAGTTTGTACATGTTAGTAACGTGCAGCCCTGTGAGCAGCTCAGCTAATTGAACTGCAGCTACTTTTTTGGAGTGTTGCACTACGCCGAACATGAATGTTTTATAGGAACAACTGTACTGGTTCAGACAAAGGCTTTGTCAAGTCTGGGGCTTGTCTGCAGCAGCATCCCTAAGTAAGCTCTTAGGGAAGAGAGAGAAAGGGAGAATATATGTGATACTTCTCCTCAATATTCCCTCACCCTGTCACTATTTTCAGCCTAGGGGATTCCCTGAGCTTGATGTGGTTTTTCTGGTTGGAAATTTTCAGAGTCTCTCTCTTGTTCAATGATTCTTGAAACCCATCTAATTTTTTTTTGTCCTTAGAATCTTTTGACAAGGAATTTTTAGTACCTATTGTGTTGTTTTGTACCTAGCTCTTATTAATTTGGTAATACTCTTTATGGAAAAATATATTGAACAGTAAATCTCTATACATGGTGAGTCATGTCATTCATGATTTTATAAATAATGTTATCTGTCTTATTTTCTCTTCTTTCCTTTCTGTCTCTTTTTTTTTTTCTTCAGACTGAAGAATATTAGCTCACTTGTGGTATAGAAGCTGTTTCATATCTTTGATCATCCTGGATATAGGTCTGTCTAGTTCCAATATATCATCTTTGCTATTACAGGACCAAAGTTATATAAAAGTGTACAATATGTGCAAAACATAGATTCATACAGTGACAGAAATATGACCAGTTTTGTTTTGTGATGTGCTCCTCTGACTGCTGTTGGGTATGGAGTTTATCATTTCATGAATTCTGTATCATACTACTCTGGAGCTAGATCCTGGGATTAACAGTAAGCTCAGAACTCATTGTTTCATGTAAGGAGTTTATTAATAGCATGAGGTTATTTTTCCTGAAGAGTCTTGCTACATGTTTTTCTGCACTGAACTTCATTTGCCTTTTCATTGCCCAGTCACTCAATTTTGTAAGATCCTTCTGCAGTTTTTCAGTTTATGTCATCTTCGCTATCCTTAATAGCTTGGTATCATTCGTGAGCATCTTACCTTGTTGCTCATCTATTTTCCAGTTCATTTGTGAAAAAGTATATAAATGAATATATACACAGGTGAATTCACAGGTCCCAGCACAGAATCCTACAGAATGGTGCTGATGACCTCCCTCCTTGTTTCATCTTAGTTATGTCTGTGCTTTTCTTAGTTAACCTAAGTAAATGAGGCTTATATGGTCGCTCTGACAGCATCAGCCATTAGCTCTTGAATTCTTTGAATAATTCCATTAAGCTTTTATACAGGATTAGAAGCTTTAGATTTTTTCATTTGGTAAGTGTTATGCAAGTAAGTTTGCAGATTTACAATAAAAAAAAAAAATCCTGTAGTTATGCCTGCATGCTGATTCTCTCCCCAGCGTGGGTTCTCTGGCTCAGCTGAGTTACATTAGAACTGCAGCAGGAGCCCAGCCTTGCTAGGCATCAGTCAACCATAAAACATACGTATACTAGACTATGTCACTCTTGCACTTCCTGGCAATACTTTATTTTTTTAAAAAAAGACTGTATTCTGTTTAGATCTAAAAGGTAACTCACAGAGCTACTTTCATGCTTTTGACCACTTTCAGTGTTCCTTGCTTTGATACGAGTCAGGTGTTTTACGCTGTCCATCATGATACATCAATGCTTTTGAAAATTTGTGGCAGAAATTGTCTGAATTGGGATGGAGGGAGAGGTTTGTTTATAGCATAGGCATTATCAGTTTTTGTTTTACAATAGTGTTTCAGTCATGAATCAAATCCTTGCTCTGCTGTGTGTTACACAGTAACATTGTGTACTATGATCACGTAAGAAAAGCTGTTCTTGCTCCGAAGACTGTATAGCCTGGTTTCTTAGATTATATGATTAAAAAAAAAAAACTTCTTTTACTTCTGGATTCGCATGTCTTGAATGCCATGTGAAATTTGTTAAGGACACAGATCCCATTGTTCTCTGGATTTTTAAATAGGCTTTGTTTGGGGCTGTGACAGGGTCCTCCCTGGCGTGGGACAGTTTGGGTTGTATTTTAAGGATTTGTAGAAATTTTTCACTAAAAGAAACAAAACAAATGATGGTATAATTGCCGATTCTTCCATAATGCGTAAGAAAAAAATTGGAGCTCTCTTAGTATCAGGTGATGTGCCTGTGCTTTTGCTCATCTTCTAGATGAGACTGAAATTTAGTTAAGCAAAGATGGGATTTTAATATGTTACTGACTCAACTTGATAAAATTTTTGTTTCTAATTTATACTAATTTGGATCTGCAGTTTTTTTTTTCCCCCTCTCTTCAACATGTAATTGTCAGGAGGAGGAGTTGTGTGCTTTTAATACAACCTTTCTGGGGAAAGTACTATTTTTAGTACTTGTTTGGTTTTCATGCATTGCGAGAACGTTATCAAAGAGCGCAGAGGAAAAAACTTCAAGACGTAAACTGTTATTTGTAGATTGTGCAATATATTAGTATATTTCATAGAACAATAGAAGGATTTTTGTATAAAAGTGTAGTTTGAAGTTTAACATTATTGTGAGAGAATGTTTGTTTTCATGTGTCAACAGTTGGACCAGGTTGACTGAAGCCTAGAAACACAGATGTGGTAGTTAATCCCTTTTGGGATGGAAAGAAAGGAAAAAGGTAGCTTTGTAGCTTTATTTAATAGACTGACTTCTCTATAAATATAAATAAATATATAGTAGTTTGTATAGAGTAACTTTTGAGGCTTGATAGATCTTACAGTTTAGGCAAAAAATACGTATTAGCTTTCAGTTTTCTTTAACGTATATATTCCCTACGTTTTTTTTTTCCATTGAGAGTGCAGACTCCTATATAGTGAATTTAACCCTGCAGACAATTTGATTCCTGAGTTTCCTTTTTATGATCTCAGAAATGGTCTGTGGACCTCTAATATATCTGGGGCCGAAGCAACAGATGTTTTTACTCTTTTATTCCAGTGTATTGTTGCTTTAAAATATGATAGTAGGCATATCTGTAAGAGTCTAAGCCTGTTAAAGCATGAAGTCTTTTTTTTCCTTCATTTAAAAGAAAATTTTTGTACAGAACCTTGCCTTATGGATGCATAATTTTCAGGGGCCTCTTGGTGCTAATAAAGTACAGATGAGGCTACCTTATAGTAATTCAATGGGTTTTGTGGTTTTCCTTTGTTTACCTTTTTCCAAGATTAGAAAAAATTGAAAACAGAACTTACTTTCTGTAAGCTCCTCAAAAGAACTTCTCTTTTTGTGTGAAAGGCAATTATGGAGAAAGTAGCTGGTGAAGACACAGAAATATCTTGCCTGGCTTGAGGTTTTTAGGCAATTTATTCTTCCTGTGGACAGTCTGATAAGAACAGTTATGTATGCTAGCACTTCTGAGGTAGGCCTGCATCATCAAATAAAGAGTGGATGAATTGCACCTCTTTCACTACACTTCTGATAACTTCAGGGTAATTTTATACTGTAGTGCTGTATGCTGTGGACATGACTGTCACAGGAAAAAGGAAGTATTTGTGTGGCTGTAGTTTAGTACCAGTACTAGTAGTACACTTGAGATTTTTTTTTTTTTTTTTTAGTTTTTAGTTTTAATGCATTTGTCATGGTGGTACCCTTAATGCATTTGTCATGATGGTACCCATACTCCGTTTCCCATACAGATAAGACAGGATGTGAAGACTAGTTTACCATGCAAAGACTCTGTTGTAGGGAACTTACCGAAATGTGCCAGCTTCAGTTTCCATATCATTCATCCTCCTTTGTGTTTCTTACTAAGCATACTAAAACTCAGTTATTGTCTTCTGCGTCTATTCTAGAGCAAAGAAAATGTAATATTTATCTCACAAACTAGGATTTTAAGGAAGAGTATCTAATCTAAGATACTCTGAATTGTAAAATCAGTGCGTTTGTTTATACAATATAATAGTCTCATTCCTTTGCAAAACATTTCATAAATTGGCTGTTGTGCCTGTAGTTGTTAAGTTCTTTAACTGTTAAGCTTGTTTGTTTGTTAGTATTCAAAGCCTGAAGGTTTGCTAAAAGGAAAAGTTGGACTAGGAAGCGGAATAAGAAAAAATTCTTTTGAAAGAATGGAATTATGTATTTTGGCTTTGTGATTTGTGAGTAATGTTTGTGAGAACTGTATAATAGATATGTGATAATTTTTATTTGGTAATTCTCATCATAAGGCATATCCCTCCATTGTACTTCGTAGTTGGAAACTGAGAATTCTTTCCGTCTTGGTAGTTAAAATAATTACTTAAGCTATATTGCAGTCTCCCTCTTCAGGTTAGCCATGACCGCTGTGATCTGGGGTGGGGAGTGGAGGAAGTTATTTTTAAAAAGGCTATGAGAAAAAGACAAACTTTACTTAAAAGGGGATAATAACTTATGTGTCAGAAATGGCATTTCTGAAGTTAAGCTTCACATCTGTTAGCAGAAATAGTTGCTCTTTGAGTGACTTGTTGTATTAATTTGATTTGGAAAACTTCTGTCTAGCATTGGGAGCAGTATTTCCTAATTTTGCAAGGAATTTCATTAGTTCTTCTCCAAAACATAAAAGAAACATACATTTAACATTTTCTGTAAAGCAAAGTAGTCAAGGCAATTGTAAAATGAGATGTCTCAAAAATATAAAACCTAGAAATTTGAATAAAATTCAAAGAAAATCATGTATATTTGGAAAATTGTAACAGAATAATTTTAAAATAGACAATTGAAATATCTTCGTAAAAGCTTCGCTGTCATGTTTCAACATCATGGGAATGTTGTTGTTGCTGTTATATCACTTCTTAATTCTTGTAGTTTGTTTCTCTTTAACTAGTTAGAGACACATTTTAACTAGTTAGCAAGGTCAATCAGATTTTACCTGCCCTCATCTCAGCTATGTGAAGTTCTGAAATACTTCCTGAAAATAATTGTCAGATAGAAAGGTGAGAGCATGTTAACGTGTCATTCAGGGAAAAGCTAAAACATAAATTCATTTCTTAGTAGATAAGTCTTTAATGTTATATGTTGCATAGGAGATAATATTTCATTACTCTGTGGGTCACAGTTGATTCCCTTTTAAATAATTTTTAATTGAAGTAACTCATTTTGCAGAAACCTTTTGCTTTAGTATAGATACTCAAAACAGTCTTTGAAATATGTGATTGACTTAACTCCCTGCCCCATCCCTCCCCCTGCGCTGCTATTCATAGTATCTAGAGCTGAGCCCCTGCAATCAAAGACTACCTGGAACATGGGCCTTTTGTCCCTCCCCATTTGCTGCAGTCTCTGAGAAAGAAAAGATTTTGGGTTGATGAGAGACCACCAAGATTGCAGTAAATTAATTTCTGGTTTTGTTATTTTATTACTTTTTAGGGGCTTGTTGGTTGGTTGGTTTTTTTGGTCCTCCCTTCATAATTCCACTTCCCAGCTGAACTTTATCAGCTCCTTCAAAGTTGTTGAGTTCCTGAACGTTCAGTTAGTTCTGCTCCGTGACTCAAAAAGCCCGTGCAAAAGTGTCAGCTTTCCCAGCACTCCCAAACGTGGGGCTTGGGGAATCAGTTGCGTTGTGGTGTTGACTTAGGGAGAGGATTCATGACATGCTCTGATGTGGAGTAATTGGGGTAGAAGGAAACTGGGGTAGAAGGAAATGAGATACCTGAGTGAAATTCTGTTCTTCAAGCTCTTAATTCTGAGTACACGGTACTGGACTTCTGGCATACTTTCTATTCTGTAAATACCTGATGTAACAGTAACCACCTAGCCTTTTGTAAGAAGTTTCTATGTACTGTTACTTGGACTTGGTTATGAGATTCTGTCCAGTACAAACTTGTTAACTGACAAAGATTTAATACTATTGCATCAGTCTTTCTGTCAAAATGAACCTTGCCATTGGAGCTGTATGGCTGGTGGGGTATTGACAGCTGTCCAGCGTCTGATAGCTTCCTTTCTGATGATATTGTAATTGACTCAGCAAAGATTTGGAATATACAGTAGTATCTGTGAAGTGATGCAAAGAAAGCTCCTGAAAAACCTACAATCCTCTGTTGCGAGGACTTTGGTATCAACTGTGAGGGCATCCATTCATTTAGTTTGGGCACAAAATATATGCTGCCCACATGAGATGCTACATACAGTATATTGTTTAGACACTCGTATTAGGTGATGCCTGTTTTGAGCAGGTTGGTCTCAATTATGTTGTAGTGAGGTTTAAAAAAATGGGTTTGTGCTATTTTGCTTTAATTCTTTACCCTTTGTATCCTTTCAGCGAAGATACGTTTTGTGCTAGGATTTGATCTTTGTTTTTTCTTGCTGAGAATTTTAGGGCCGAGGAGGAGGAAGAAAGCCTACATAAATACCAAATTTGGCCTTTTTTTGACCTGACTTCTGGGGTTAGAGGGCAGAAATGCCTGCATGTGTGTTGCTTGCTCCTTCTGCCAGTTACTTACCAAGACTGATTCGGGATTGCAGATGTTCTAAGTCTAGGCTTATTTGTCTGATTTAGGATATGGTTTACAGTGTGAGCTCTTCCAAGCAAGATTAAAGTATGCTTTCCATAAAGAAGATTAAATGATAATTCAGACATGGAGGTATCAACACATTTCTTAAGTTATTCCTTTTTTTTTTTTTTTTTTTTTTTTTTTTTTTTTTTTTTTATGAGGACAGATTTTGGATGATGAAATGCTTTGTTGGCCTATGGCAAGGAAATAGTGAACCTACAAAAAAATCCCAACACCTAGAATGGCAACTATTTAATGGTTGGATTTGGGGAACGGTTTTATGAATGTGCAAAAACTGTCCAAATAAATTTCATGAATTCAGTGTTTTATAAATGACCTTTTTCCTATACCATAAATAGAAATCACTGCAAAATAGTAAGACTAAACTGTCTTCCAGTGATGCAAAACATACAGTCAGTCTTTATGCTAGCTTGAATAGATTGGGGTTTTTTGATCATAGTGTCTTTTTCAGCTAATAATGAAAGTAATAAAATCTCATCTTTCCCGTAGAGCTAGGTCAAGCAAAAATATTTCAATCAGTGAATTTGCTGTGAAGTGTCTGATTGGAGAGTCTCTTTGTATTAAAAAGTGCCTACCTGAAAAGTCACCTATAAACTTGGAATAGTTCCTTTATTTTTCCAATTGACACCCAATAGGTATACAGTATGTGTGGAATAGGCACTATGTAAAGGACTGCATTCTACTTTGCTTTTTTTTTTTCACTGTTTAATATTATTCTTGTATGGATGCATATTATCACAACTTACCATTTTTTCCTCTTTATAGGTCCTGCTGGGGACTTGCATCTGGCCTCAATGTGAAATTAAGGTAGAAAAACACATCTACATATGTGTTTGCTATTAGGATTTAGTTTATTCACTGGTCATGCCTGAAGAGTGATGTTCGTCTCTAGACGGCTAACTGCCAGAAAATATAAATGATTGTCCTAGAAGTCAAGCCTCCCTCCTATTTACTGGAGTGAAAATCACCTCCAGATATCGACGGAATATCAACTACAGAAAATGCTTCACGTTATAAGGATGTCAACCACCTAGATTCATGCGCCCTATCTGTACAGTTGTTGTGGATGGTTTGCCATCTGAAAGCTCCTCAAGCTCTTATCCAGGCCCTGTATCTGTTTCTGAAATGTCTCTGCTACATGCTTTGGGCCCAGTGCAGACCTGGCTGGGACAAGAGCTAGAGAAGTGTGGCATTGATGCCATGATTTATACTCGGTATGTCCTCAGTCTTCTGCTGCATGATAGCTATGACTACGACCTGCAGGAACAGGTATTTACACGTTTTAGATGTTGTCCAGTGAAATTGAGTTCTTATGTATCACTTAACGCTTTGTGTATTATACGTGGGTACAGCTCAGATAGGGTGTGTCTGTATGTGTGTGTGTGCGGGGGGGGGGTGTCTTTCATTTTGGGGGTAGAAGGGGGATATAAACCACAGTGAGATCAAATCTGGTTGCTAAACTAAGTGTCTGCAGTATAAGTATTTATTAAATAAAATTTTAGCATTGCTACATTTTGATACCAGATTTATTAGCACTGGGGTGCCATATATCATGATGTGATACAGTACTGATGGTTTAAAAACAAATTTAATTCTGAAACATTAGTAAACTGATGTAATCCTTGCAAGCTGTTTGTCAGATTTGTCTGGTTTACAGTAGTTTATCACTTTTCCTGATGGATTTCATCTTGTGCTATGTTCAATAGAGAATAAGAACATATTCCTTTTTAGTATTTAGATATTTAAAATACATTACTGCACATATCTTACTGATGTATTTTGAAAGAATGTTAATGCTGAATCTTGCTAAAAGGCATGAAAAAGTTGTGGGCAGTGAGTTGTTGTACATGGCTGTAATTCACCAAAGCAAGGAAAGGAGAAGTGAGGCTGTATAATATAGACATGAATCTATTACTATTCCCATGTGTCTTTATTGCTAAAGATTTTGTATGATTCTGGAACATTTCCTTCCTCCTTCGCTGCTAATTTCACCTTTAAATTTCTTCGTTGCTTAATCTCTGCATTCTCAGACTATCTCAAAATGCTGTTAATAGTGGAGTATTTTTGGATATACTCAGGAAGTATAAGACTGTGGTATTTCCAAGGAATGGTGAGGCTGTTGATCGTAGACTTCGTTTTATAAGGTAGTTATTAGGGTACAACAGACGGGAGGAAAGCAAATATATATATGTGATGGCTTAGTTATTAGCTCTTTTTTGTTGCTATTGTTATAGTGATACTTTGTGTATTGCAACCTAACTAGATCAGAAATTTTTCTTTTTTTTCTTTCCCCCTCTTTTTTGTTTTTGAGGTTATTTATTTGTTTACCTTTTTAAAAATCCAGCAGGAGCAGGGCAGGGTGTTGTAGAATAGATGTAAACGCAACTGAAGCAGAAGAAAACTGTGCGCCAGATACTGCTGTTTGTGAACTGTTAGGTATTGTTAATGTGCATAAAAATGTTCATACTTCCAATGTGCAAAAGTAACTTTTTTGCTAAAGTTTATCTGTTTACCAGTTGAAGTGGCCAGGAAAAATCTCATGACCAAGTTTTTTTTAAAACAACAACAACAACAAACAACAACACCCCCCCATTCCTGAATTTTAGAAGGGGCCAGAATAAAGTTCCAAGATCTACTTAATGTGGAGGAAGGGCAGAAAAGAGAAAGCAAATGAAATCACACCAGAATTTGACAAATTTTAAATATAGCTCTGTGGCCTTGGGGAAAAATGAAGACTTGTTTCCTCTCAATCCGTTTTAGAGCATATTCATAAGTATAAAGTCACCACTGTGGTCGTTTAAAAAGACCAAAGTGCCAAAATGAGTTTTCTTATTATCAAGCTTTGCAAGAAGCAGGATAACTATATTACAAAAAATTCAGTTTATTTCTCATTTTGATATCATAACAGGATGTTTTCTGGCTTGATAGAGTATAAAGGAATGTGTTCTTTTTCCAAATTGATTATCTGAACCTACTGAGTCGAACAGAGGATACCCCACTCTGGCAGGATAGCCACAACCTGTGTTACTGAGTGGTACTGCAGTACAAAAATGCAAGGTGTCTTTTAAATGACATCTAGATCTCAAGAAATTGAAAGTTTCTTTTCCACCTCCTCCAATATAATTCCTGCTTGTAAAAAGTCCTTCTTATGTTTCCTCTCTCAAATAACTGTTTTCTAAGTTATAAGATCTAATATTAATTAGATTTTGGAATGATATTCTGTAATAATGATTGGATACAAATATTGTGAAAATATTTTGCTAATTTCTTTCTCAAGTGGCTTAGTCTTAAAAACTGCAAATATAAATTTATTCTGCAGAGAATTGGGGAAACCTTGAAACACGCATGTTTGATCATAGAAGCATAGAGTCATAGAATCAGTAAGATTGGAAGGGACCTCTGGAGATCATCTAGTCCAACCTCCCCGCTCAGCAGGGTTACCTAGAGCATGGTAGACAGGGTTGCATCCAGGCGGGCCTTGCAGATCTCCAGAGAAGGAGACTCCACCACCTCTCTGGGCAACCTGCTCCAGTGCTCTGTCACTCTCACAGGGAAGAAATTCCCCCTCATGGTCAGGCAGAACTGCCTGTGCTTCGGTTTCTGCCCATGGCCTCTTGTCCTGTCACACGGGGCAACTGAAAAGAGTTTGTCCCCGTCCCCTTGACACCCTCGCTTCAGGTACCTGTACACATTGATAAGATCCCCCCTCAGACTTCTCTTCCCCAGGCTGAAGAGGCCCAGCTCTCGCAGCTGTTCCTCGTAGGGCAGGTGCTCCAGCCCTCTGATCATCCTCGTAGCCCTCCGCTGGACTCTCTCCAGTAGCTCCACATCTCTCTTCGACTGGGGGGCCCAGAACTGGACACAGTATTCCAGACGAGGCCTCCCCAGGGCTGAGGAGAGGGGCAGGATCACCTCCCTCCACCTGCTGGCAACACTCTTCCCAATGCACCCCAGGAGACCATTGGCCTTCTTGGCCACAAGGGCACATTGCTGGCTCATGGTCAATCTATCATCCACCAGCACTGCCAGGTCCTTCTCTGCAGAGCTTCTCTCCAGAAGGTCAGCCCCCAGCTTGTACTGGTGCCTAGGGTTATTCCTCCCTAGGTGCAGGACCCTGCATTTGCCCTTGTTGAACCTCAAGAGGTTCCTCTCCGCTCATCTCTCCAGCCTGTCCAGGTCTCTCTGAATGGCAGTACGGCCCTCGGGTGTGTCAGCCACTCCTCCCACCTTGGTAGCATCAGCAAACTTGCTGAGGAGGCACTCTGCCCCCTCCTCCAGGTCATTGACGAAGAAGCTGAACAGGATGGGACCCAGTACTGAGCCCTGGGGGATGCCACTAGCCAGAGGCCTCCAACTAGACTCCACGCCACTGATGATGACCCTCTGAGATCTGCCTTTCAGCCAGTTCTCAGTCCACCTCACTGTCCACTCATCTACCCCACACTTCCTGAGCTTCTCTAGGAGGCTGTTATGGGAGAGAATGTCAAAAGCCTTGCTGAAGTCAGGGTACACAACGTCCACTGCTCTCCCCTCATCTACGCAGCCAGTCATTCCACCAGAGAAGGCTATCAGATTGGTTAAGCAGGATTTCCCCTTGGTGAATCCATGTTGGCTACTCCTGATGACCTTCTTTTCCTCCATATGTCTGGATATGACATCCAGAATGAGCTGTTCTGTCACCTTTTCAGGGATGGATGTGAGGCTGGCTGGCCTGTAGTTGCCTGGGTCCTCCTTCTTGCCCTTCTTGAAGACTTGATCTTTTTTGTGTGTGTGTTTTACTTATCTACTGGTTTGTTGTGTGAACTGAACAGAACTTCACTTTAAAAAGCAAGATAAATTAAGTCATTCAGAAACATTAGAATCTCTAATCTGAAGCATATATTTATATTTAAACAGTTTTAATCAAATTTTGAAGATGGGTACAGCATTAAGACAAATGAGGAAAATATCAACATTTTTTACTAATAGACTTCAAAGAAGAGTGCAGCCATTAAATATCTAAAAGAGGTAGAAATATGTTAGGAATAAAATATTGAGAGAAACTGAGCTTCTTTAATTCCCCTTGATTCCATGGAGTAGTTGGATCTTGGCAGCTCAGAAGTCATTTCTCCTGTATGATTCCTTTGATTTTTTGAGAAGGGCAACAAAATTTTCAGGGAAGAAATGTTCTGAATTTTTAATTAATTTTAGTGATGCCTCTTTGCTTTTAGAACTCTGTTTCTGTGCAGAATGATTACCATCACTTCATTCCCCAAAACGTGGCAATGACTTTTGTATTGAGCAGGGTAAAAGGGAATATATGATGTCTACCAACCAAAAACTGCAAATGCGAGCAATCCATTCCAGTGCTTTTTTGGAGGGTTGGTAGGGGTGAACTGTTCAGAATCTTCACCTTAAGGATAGCTGCATAAATCATCTTTATCAGAAAAATCTTAAGCTGAAGTTATGATATTTGCCTCTGAATGTTGCTGACATCATTAGCGCTGTTTCAGTCACTTCAGGGAGTCTCCTTGCATGCTGCCTTTGTAGTGTTCTGGTGTCAGCAACTGTAGCAGGGAAGCAGAATGCAGACCTGGACTGAGGTTCTGGCGGGTGAGAAAGGCTTAAACCAAAATGAACAAAAAAACCTCCCAGACTAGACCACACCGCTATATGAGATACCAGTGTTCTTGGGTTATGTCACCTTGTTTATTTTTAAAATAGATATTTCAAAAGGCTAGGCATTCCTAATTGACCAATCTTCAGGTTTTAGTCTTGAGAATAAGCAAGGTTTTCCATTTTGCTCTGTTAATAAAATATCGTATGTGGATTCTGCTCGTGATTCTGCTGCAGACATCTATGATTTTGCCACATTGCTTTTCCTCCATTTCTCCCCTTGCTCATTTCTTCCAATACTGTTCTGCTCTATGCAGTGAGATAGTTTGATATGTGGGTAGAGAATAGGATATATTTAAGAATTCGATGTGTGTTAGTTTGTTTTTAATGATCACTGTTAAATCTATGACACGTCCGTATAGAATGACTTTTGTTAGGTATCCTTATATGTTTGCAGGTTTGATATTGCAGGATATAGCTCCATTTAAGTTGCAAGTTTTCAGAGAGTTGCTATCAGTTTTTTCAAAGTGCAGGAATGTAGTGAGAGGCACTATACAAAAAACAAAATTAAGTGAAGGTAAAACAGTAAGTATATTGCAACCAGATTTTATTGGAAGATTTGCCATTTTTATTCTGACTCATTGGCTTGAACGGAAATATTGTCAAGTTTCCATAAGACTCTTGGGAGAATTGAAAGATAAGCAAGAATGTTTTGCCCAACTGCATTTCAAAGGCCAGGTAGTGTGGGAATCTTTTTTTTTTTTTTTTTTATGTTGAACAGCATTGCAATTTCAAAATGCTCTGAGCTACTATGGTTACACATGAGTATATCAAAAATTACAATAACACTTGCTAAATATAGACACTCTAAAATTAAGAAAAACTTAATTTATATTAAGAAAAGTATTCAAGTACTGAAGTTAATCATCATAGACATTTACACTGTAGTTCGTATTCAAGCCAGTTGCGTCTGTGGATACTTGCTACTCTTGGAAATGAGTCCAAAAGCTGAAGATTTAGAAGTTCTTAAGCACTTATTTATTGTATGAGGCAATAATATTGCTGGTGGGGAGTTTAGGATGGAGGAAGGGAGAGAATTTGGGGGCTTTTTTCCATAGCGTTAGCTCATGGAAGAGAGAATATTAAAAAAACAAAACAAAAAGAACATGATGTGGATTTACATGTTTTCCTTGGTCACTGTTGCTCAGGAAGATGTTCACAGAAACAGTTTTAAGTGGCTTGTTAAAGTCTCCCATATCAGAGGATAGGTAGGGACTTTAGTGGTATATATTTTTTTTTTTCCTAGAAACTGATGTGTTTCTTGCTTGTGGACTTTCCAGAGAAGATGATTCTCAAATTGAATCACGTAATTCACGTAAACACAATTCACGTAAAGTAGATGTCTACATGGTCAAAATCCGTAGTAGAAACTGTTGAGCCATGTTATATCATCAAATATATACATTGTTTATTTATTTATTTTTAAGATTTCAAGCTTTCAATGGTCTCTTGGTTAAAAATGTTTGGAAAACTCTGGTAAATTATTTATTTATTTTTTCTTCTCTTTTCCTTCATACTTTTGATCAGTTAGGGAAAACTTAATAAAAATTGGTCTGGACTTAAGGCGTAGACTATGGGATGTTTCTGAAGCAGAATGTTTCTGTTAAGTATATGTGCTTTGATCATTTGTATTTTCTTGATGATTTTTCTTTTGGAATAAAGGATTAATTGTGGAGAGAAAGGACAAATTAAGGAAAAGTAACATGTGTATTACTGAGAGACTTTAACTTCTGGAGATCCACAGAAATACTGTTGGAGGAGGGCGTTCTGAAGCAGCCTTTTGACTTCAAGTCAGATTGACTTTCAATCAGAATATCTTACTCGTAGTGTTTCCTAATGTTAAACTACCTAGGTGTTTTTAAAGGTTTTAACTTGATTATGCTATTTAGATGTGAAATAAAAGTATATTTGCAGGTAGATATATGTCTTCTCAAATCAGCTTATGATGCTGTACATATTGCATTCATGTACTATACTTTGTGAAGCAGTGAGCATTGCATTAAAATAGTATGTTTTGTGTGAAAAATTATTCTACTGATCTTTATGCAATATTGAAATCTGTGCTCTGTGGTTATATCTTTTATGTAGTATTTGTAAGCAAAGCTGTTTCCAAATACGACAGGTTCATGGTTTTTGCTTGCAGAATATTCTCCCTTCTGACAGGGTGGAGCCGTTACGAAAAGCAACGCCGAAAGGCAGAGACGTTCTGAAAGACGAAGGCGTCATTTGGTCGTGCGGCATGAAGGTGTAAATGCATATGTTGAATATGCTTTTCATATTATGTTTCTTCTGTTGCTTTTTAATCTACTTCTTTTAATTCATTTATTTAGGAAGCTGACATATTTTTCTGATTCTAATAAGCAGAAACCCCCCCCCAAAAAAAATTTTTTTAAAGATAATGCTTTCCTAACTCTCAGAATTCAGTAGCTGTTGGACTACAAACTATACTCCTATGTGACTGACATGAAATTATGTGTAGAGGATTTTTTTTTTCATGAAAAATACCTAGTACTGGAATGATTTGAAATAGTTTAGTTTAAGTAATAGTTTACTATATTATTGCTGTTTAGCTGAATAACTATTGTACTTCTGCTGACTGATTGTGGATTTTATTCTTGCTTTTTTGTCTTTGTACATATATAAATATATATTTTAAGCCCAAAATGTAGGATGAGTTTTTTTTTTTTGTTGTTGTTGTTTTCTTGTTTAAGGTAAAAGGAAGAATAGGGTGGTGGAAAGGGGAATTGCATGACCAAGCTGTCAGCCCACATGTAGTGATAAATCAGAAGTCCATGTTCAGTGGTCTTATCCCTGTAAAGGCTTTTGGCTCTTCATTCTGAGCAGGAATGGGGGAGCAGAGGGAAGGTCGTTGCCAGCTATTCTGCGTTTGGCTAGCGTGTGCCGCTGACGTGAGACGCTCCTTGCTGACGGCGCTTGCGAGGCCCCACTAGGTTCCAAGATCCAGTCGTATGTGGGGCATAGGTTCTCCCTGCCATCATACATTAACCCAGTAGAGGGACCTGATGCCTAGATTTATATTCCAACAACAGATAGTTAGTGTGTGTGAGGGGGGAGGTTGTTTGTTTTTAGGGGGATGGAGTTTTGTTTTGTTTGTTTTGAAGTGAAAATTTCGCTCATAACATGAAAGTATGAGGAGAAATGAGGACTTTATCCTTTCTGCTAAAATAAGCCTATATTAAAGGTTAATCTGGTTGGTATGCCAGTTTAACAGGAGATGACAATGCACGTTGCAGTATAGTTGTAACTGCTCTTTTATCATCCCTGAGAAATAATGGTAGCTCATTCAGAAACTAGTTTGTTAATGAATTAAAACATGCAGAAGATAGTTTGGTTATAGTATGGTAATGCTACATGGCAGTTTTAGGCAAGTGTTATAAACTTCACACTTCACCAGCAATATGTTAATTTCTTGGATGCAAAACATTTTCATTTACTCTGTGTTTGTGATACTGTTTATTAAACTGTGTAGCATTAACTTTTTAATTCTCTGTCCATAGCTTTTTAATCACTATCCTAAAATTTCCACAGCTTGAATTTCACATTGTCATTATAAGAAGAGAAGAATACTTAGGTAGGAAATCAAACTGTGAAACCAAGACTTCCTCCTGTGTGTTTTTATATGATTATTTTGAAGTCCTTAGAGTATTCAAGTGTGTATGTTTGCAAGGACCAAAAAGACTTTCCTATATACAAACATGTAAACTGAAACTGAAGAAAGACAGCAGATTTATCATGCTTAGCAAACAGTCCTATATCCTTAAAGTTAATAGGCCCATAAGGTTGTTAATTAGTAGAGAATAATTTAACTCTTTTAAAAGCTCAGATAAGAAATTCTTACAGGAAAATTTAGCTATACATACCCCCCCCCCTTTCAAGGGTGACCAGCTGAGGATGATATTACATAAATGTGACAACATTGTCATATTTAATCTTAGGGAAATAAGTCTTTTACATATAATTAACTTAGTGAGAAAGATTTGGGGGATGTGGATATTTCTTCAACAGATAATTAAGCTGTGGAAGACAACTGAAATATTTTTACTCTAAATATATGTGCCTCAGAAAACTCACAGTTATTCTCTTTGAACTGCTACATGTGCAGCTGGGTAGGACCTCCTGTTTTCAGTTTTAGAATAGTCTTATAATTGCCCTAGCTCAAGGGACTTTGTCCTGTGCAAGCCTCTGTAGATCAATTTGTAAAGAACTGCTGTACCAATAGTTGTTTTGCAGGTCCTCAAATTGTTTTATTTGGGTTTCTTTGAGATTGCTGTCAGCACTAGAGCTTCCAGCAGAAGCTTCCTTAACAGTACTGATCAATGGAGCCAAAATTTTCACTGGTGCAGTGCCTCTAAGGGACTTAGCTTTTTTGATTCCTTTTTAGTTGATGTTTGTTTTGTTAATGATTGCTATCTGTTCTGTAATTCTGTCTTGATAACCACAACATATGCAGTAGAGTTGGTTTATCACGGACCATGCAGTTGTCACCTTTGTTTTGTTTCAGGGACGGGAATTGCAGTTGCAGGGGTGGGAGCTCAGCAGTGGGCTGTCAGTCTTACTGTGTTTGTGCAAACTGTACTGGTTTCAGAGTAGTGTGCTTCAGCTGAGGGTAGTTCAGGAGAATACTGGAAGGCATTGTTCTCAAGAACTGTGGTTATCAAAGCAATTTTTCTTTGAAGCTGACTTCTGACTCTGCCTCACACTGATGGGTGAGATCATATTGAAATAATGCTTTTGCCAACGTGTTTGTTCCATTGTGTGGATATCGTCCATCTCAGAACATCATACCTCCCTTAGCTCTGTGGCACCTATCTTATGTGCTGTCCCATTGGAGTAGGTGCATCCATGTGATATGATTAGAATGTTATCATTAGCTTCTGCTCCAAATGATCAAAGCTGCCTTTGGAGTAGGTGCTATATTACCTCTTTCTGGCCTATGCAATAACTGAGTGTGGGATACTGCTGAGAATCTCTTGAAAAACATGCAAAAGAATAATAGAGTCACTTTTTTGTTACAATAGTTACACTACTGAGATACTCTCACAAAGGTTTCTGGCATGCAAAACAGAGGTGCTAGTGCAAGTGCCGGGTTGGTTAGCCTTCCAAAGAGTCAGGATTTATTAGCAGTTCCCTCCATGCTGATGTGATTATGCTGCTTCTGATTCTGGGGCCAACCTAGATACCTTCCTTAGCGTTTCTTGTACTGCACGCAGTTGCATGGTGGTACCTTCCGGACGTGTCTGCAAACATAGGGGTATGCTGCCTTTTATTCTCTGAAATCAGATGACTGTCTGCAGTGACTGCCCTGCAACTTTTTTCCTAAGTCCAAGAGAGCAGCCATGAGATGCTTTGTAAAATAACTTCTGCAGTCACAACATACCCTTATCGCACCTTCATACTCTGTAGCGAAAGTTCCTGTTGAATTCTTGACTGTCTTTTCTGCCTTGCAAGTAAGACATCCAAGTGGAATGATCTCCTTATTGCTACGTTTTCTTCTTCTCTGCGTTAACTTTAATGGGAGAACTCTATAGGCAGCCTTCTCAACAAACACAGGATTTCAACATACGCAGCAATTGCATGTTCTCTTGCTCTTGGGAGTGGGTGTGATCAAATTTCTTTCTGTTTGGTTTCAGCCTAGAATAACCCCTAATTAGTGAACCACACATAGGCGGCCCTTCCAAGTTAGTAGGATTGTAGGTAAGGGTTTATAATTGACAGAAACTCAAATTGCAGTATATAATAAACAGTACTATCAGCTGTTCTATTACAATCCAACTAAGTAGAAATAGTAATATTGCACTTGCTCTGGTAACAGCAATCAGGAAGGAGATTTCTGTAGTGGCTAGGTGCTTTAACATACTAAGCTTGTAACATAATTCTGTTTCACAAAAAGGCATTTTTTTCTATTAAGAACTGGATTTTGAATAACTATTTAACAATTAAGAATATTATTTCAGGTGTTCTCCGTTCTGTGGCTAGCATGGCTTCTGACATGGTGAAAACTTGTGGTGCTGCCTCTCTGAGAGTGTACTTCTCTGCTATTTTTCTGCTGGACTTCCTTGCATGTCTTAGAGTGTATAAACTGAGCTTGTGCCACAGCTTTCAAGCATGTCCTGGGAATTGTCTTCTGTGTGTAGTATCTTATCTCTGTCTCAGACTGAGTCAACCTGTCAGGAATATCTGAGTCAGTCCTGGCCCATCAGACCTTTCTGTTTCATTCTAATTAGATGTGATGTGTCTTAACTCTTCAACAAAAGCCACTATGAAAAAGTGCACATCTGTGTGGCTGTCAGCAATCTGTGAAAGTTCGTCCTGAATCTTAGTCTCATGGAAGTATTTTTTTTCAGGGAAGATCACTTTATCTATCTATGGAGTCTGCTTCCTGAGTAACTGTAAAGGTGAAATACATCTGGGGTATGTTGCAGTCTTCGTCTCAAACTGAAATCCTTCTAGAGGTAGTGAAGATCTTGTTCCGTTTTGAACATCATTTGTGGCTATTTTCTTCCATTGCCTGTCTGTCTAAACATCTCAGAGTTTATTTTTGCTGTTCTTTGAGTATGTTTTTTGGAAAAGTTTTCCTGCAGTGCACAGTGGTTCATAGCTGTCTACTGAATCCTTGGATATAGTTAAGTATCAGTGCTTTAGAAACTGGTGTTGCCAGAAGAGACCAGGACTACTGGATTACTTAGCTTGTCATTATGTCAGATTGTAGTCTAGGATTCTTTTTTTTTTTTTTTTCCATCTGTTTACTATAAGCTCAGATAGCTGTTACTGCCTTAAAATGGAATGATGGTTGAAGCTTCATGGGCTGCATGTTGATACTCAGGAATTATTTGGAATGTGTTTATGGAGTAAGTATATGAGTGTCTTTGGAGAAAGCTGTTGACCTGAATTTGGAGTATTCAGTCTCATAGGCAGAATAAATATTTGCAAATTCTGTAGATCTTTTATTGAAATATTTTAGGATTTGGGATGTCTTATAAAATTGTTGACCTAGATACAGCAATTATTTTGGGTGACCTCTCTGTCTTTTCCCTCTTCTCATTCTTGTTTCTAAGGAAATAAGGCTTACACATCCAGTCTGTCCATATGTGCGTTTGTTCCTTTCCTTCTCTTTGTCCTATCCCGTGATTTGTTCTATTTGATCTACTTTAATTCCATTTGAAAGTCTTTACAAGTTTTAAAGGAAGGTTTATCCCACAGCTTAGTAGAGGAGAGTCCAGAGTAGGGCACAAGTCTGGGACCAGCACACAAAACTTAATCATTACATATT